>NW_027366095.1:0-81592 GCF_046119375.1 Phyllobates terribilis
TGCATTTACAATATTCATTGATTTTTGCCATTGAAAAACATGTTTTTCATATACCAGAAATGTTTGAAGCTACTGACTGAATGAAAGGAGCTGGCATCTCACTCTCTTTGAATCTTCTTTATCATGCTAGGATTAACAGGAAAAAGCAAAAAATTTCAGAATTGCACCTTGCAATGTGGAGATATTACTGTTTGTGCATTTACAATATTCATTGATTTTTGCCATTGAAAAACATGTTTTTCATATACCAGAAATGTTTGAAGCTACTGACTGAATGAAAGGAGCTGGCATCTCACTCTCTTTGAATCTTCTTTATCATGCTAGGATTAACAGGAAAAAGCTAAAAATTTCAGAATTGCACCGTGCAATGTTGAGATATTACTGTTTGTGCATTTACAATATTCATTGATTTTTGCCATTGAAAAACATGTTTTTCATATACCAGAAATGTTTGAAGCTACTGACTGAATGAAAGGAGCTGGCATCTCACTCTCTTTGAATCTTCTTTATCATGCTAGGATTAGCAGGAAAAAGCAAAAAATTTCAGAATTGCACCTTGCAATGTGGAGATATTACTGTTTGTGCATTTACAATATTCATTGATTTTTGCCATTGAAAAACATGTTTTTCATATACCAGAAATGTTTGAAGCTACTGACTGAATGAAAGGAGCTGGCATCTCACTCTCTTTGAATCTTCTTTATCATGCTAGGATTAACAGGAAAAAGCTAAAAATTTCAGAATTGCACCGTGCAATGTGGAGATATTACTGTTTGTGCATTTACAATATTCATTGATTTTTGCCATTGAAAAACATGTTTTTCATATACCAGAAATGTTTGAAGCTACTGACTGAATGAAAGGAGCTGGCATCTCACTCTCTTTGAATCTTCTTTATCATACTAGGATTAGCAGGAAAAAGCAAAAAATTTCAGAATTGCACCTTGCAATGTGGAGATATTACTGTTTGTGCATTTACAATATTCATTGATTTTTGCCATTGAAAAACATGTTTTTCATATACCAGAAATGTTTGAAGCTACTGACTGAATGAAAGGAGCTGGCATCTCACTCTCTTTGAATCTTCTTTATCATGCTAGGATTAACAGGAAAAAGCAAAAAATTTCAGAATTGCACCTTGCAATGTGGAGATATTACTGTTTGTGCATTTACAATATTCATTGATTTTTGCCATTGAAAAACATGTTTTTCATATACCAGAAATGTTTGAAGCTACTGACTGAATGAAAGGAGCTGGCATCTCACTCTCTTTGAATCTTCTTTATCATGCTAGGATTAGCAGGAAAAAGCAAAAAATTTCAGAATTGCACCTTGCAATGTGGAGATATTACTGTTTGTGCATTTACAATATTCATTGATTTTTGCCATTGAAAAACATGTTTTTCATATACCAGAAATGTTTGAAGCTACTGACTGAATGAAAGGAGCTGGCATCTCACTCTCTTTGAATCTTCTTTATCATGCTAGGATTAACAGGAAAAAGCTAAAAATTTCAGAATTGCACCGTGCAATGTGGAGATATTACTGTTTGTGCATTTACAATATTCATTGATTTTTGCCATTGAAAAACATGTTTTTCATATACCAGAAATGTTTGAAGCTACTGACTGAATGAAAGGAGCTGGCATCTCACTCTCTTTTAATCTTCTTTATCATGCTAGGATTAGCAGGAAAAAGCAAAAAATTTCAGAATTGCACCTTGCAATGTGGAGATATTACTGTTTGTGCATTTACAATATTCATTGATTTTTGCCATTGAAAAACATGTTTTTCATATACCAGAAATGTTTGAAGCTACTGACTGAATGAAAGGAGCTGGCATCTCACTCTCTTTGAATCTTCTTTATCATGCTAGGATTAACAGGAAAAAGCAAAAAATTTCAGAATTGCACCTTGCAATGTGGAGATATTACTGTTTGTGCATTTACAATATTCATTGATTTTTGCCATTGAAAAACATGTTTTTCATATACCAGAAATGTTTGAAGCTACTGACTGAATGAAAGGAGCTGGCATCTCACTCTCTTTGAATCTTCTTTATCATGCTAGGATTAACAGGAAAAAGCTAAAAATTTCAGAATTGCACCGTGCAATGTTGAGATATTACTGTTTGTGAATTTACAATATTCATTGATTTTTGCCATTGAAAAACATGTTTTTCATATACCAGAAATGTTTGAAGCTACTGACTGAATGAAAGGAGCTGGCATCTCACTCTCTTTGAATCTTCTTTATCATGCTAGGATTAGCAGGAAAAAGCAAAAAATTTCAGAATTGCACCTTGCAATGTGGAGATATTACTGTTTGTGCATTTACAATATTCATTGATTTTTGCCATTGAAAAACATGTTTTTCATATACCAGAAATGTTTGAAGCTACTGACTGAATGAAAGGAGCTGGCATCTCACTCTCTTTGAATCTTCTTTATCATGCTAGGATTAACAGGAAAAAGCTAAAAATTTCAGAATTGCACCGTGCAATGTGGAGATATTACTGTTTGTGCATTTACAATATTCATTGATTTTTGCCATTGAAAAACATGTTTTTCATATACCAGAAATGTTTGAAGCTACTGACTGAATGAAAGGAGCTGGCATCTCACTCTCTTTGAATCTTCTTTATCATGCTAGGATTAGCAGGAAAAAGCAAAAAATTTCAGAATTGCACCTTGCAATGTGGAGATATTACTGTTTGTGCATTTACAATATTCATTGATTTTTGCCATTGAAAAACATGTTTTTCATATACCAGAAATGTTTGAAGCTACTGACTGAATGAAAGGAGCTGGCATCTCACTCTCTTTGAATCTTCTTTATCATGCTAGGATTAACAGGAAAAAGCAAAAAATTTCAGAATTGCACCTTGCAATGTGGAGATATTACTGTTTGTGCATTTACAATATTCATTGATTTTTGCCATTGAAAAACATGTTTTTCATATACCAGAAATGTTTGAAGCTACTGACTGAATGAAAGGAGCTGGCATCTCACTCTCTTTGAATCTTCTTTATCATGCTAGGATTAGCAGGAAAAAGCAAAACATTTCAGAATTGCACCTTGCAATGTGGAGATATTACTGTTTGTGCATTTACAATATTCATTGATTTTTGCCATTGAAAAACATGTTTTTCATATACCAGAAATGTTTGAAGCTACTGACTGAATGAAAGGAGCTGGCATCTCACTCTCTTTGAATCTTCTTTATCATGCTAGGATTAACAGGAAAAAGCTAAAAATTTCAGAATTGCACCGTGCAATGTGGAGATATTACTGTTTGTGCATTTACAATATTCATTGATTTTTGCCATTGAAAAACATGTTTTTCATATACCAGAAATGTTTGAAGCTACTGACTGAATGAAAGGAGCTGGCATCTCACTCTCTTTGAATCTTCTTTATCATGCTAGGATTAGCAGGAAAAAGCAAAAAATTTCAGAATTGCACCTTGCAATGTGGAGATATTACTGTTTGTGCATTTACAATATTCATTGATTTTTGCCATTGAAAAACATGTTTTTCATATACCAGAAATGTTTGAAGCTACTGACTGAATGAAAGGAGCTGGCATCTCACTCTCTTTGAATCTTCTTTATCAATGCTAGGATTAACAGGAAAAAGCAAAAAATTTCAGAATTGCACCTTGCAATGTGGAGATATTACTGTTTGTGCATTTACAATATTCATTGATTTTTGCCATTGAAAAACATGTTTTTCATATACCAGAAATGTTTGAAGCTACTGACTGAATGAAAGGAGCTGGCATCTCACTCTCTTTGAATCTTCTTTATCATGCTAGGATTAACAGGAAAAAGCTAAAAATTTCAGAATTGCACCGTGCAATGTGGAGATATTACTGTTTGTGCATTTACAATATTCATTGATTTTTGCCATTGAAAAACATGTTTTTCATATACCAGAAATGTTTGAAGCTACTGACTGAATGAAAGGAGCTGGCATCTCACTCTCTTTGAATCTTCTTTATCATGCTAGGATTAGCAGGAAAAAGCAAAAAATTTCAGAATTGCACCTTGCAATGTGGAGATATTACTGTTTGTGCATTTACAATATTCATTGATTTTTGCCATTGAAAAACATGTTTTTCATATACCAGAAATGTTTGAAGCTACTGACTGAATGAAAGGAGCTGGCATCTCACTCTCATTGAATCTTCTTTATCATGCTAGGATTAACAGGAAAAAGCTAAAAATTTCAGAATTGCACCGTGCAATGTGGAGATATTACTGTTTGTGCATTTACAATATTCATTGATTTTTGCCATTGAAAAACATGTTTTTCATATACCAGAAATGTTTGAAGCTACTGACTGAATGAAAGGAGCTGGCATCTCACTCTCTTTGAATCTTCTTTATCATGCTAGGATTAACAGGAAAAAGCAAAAAATTTCAGAATTGCACCTTGCAATGTGGAGATATTACTGTTTGTGCATTTACAATATTCATTGATTTTTGCCATTGAAAAACATGTTTTTCATATACCAGAAATGTTTGAAGCTACTGACTGAATGAAAGGAGCTGGCATCTCACTCTCTTTGAATCTTCTTTATCATGCTAGGATTAACAGGAAAAAGCTAAAAATTTCAGAATTGCACCGTGCAATGTGGAGATATTACTGTTTGTGCATTTACAATATTCATTGATTTTTGCCATTGAAAAACATGTTTTTCATATACCAGAAATGTTTGAAGCTACTGACTGAATGAAAGGAGCTGGCATCTCACTCTCTTTGAATCTTCTTTATCATGCTAGGATTAACAGGAAAAAGCAAAAAATTTCAGAATTGCACCTTGCAATGCGGAGAAATTACTGTTTGTGCATTTATAATATTCAATGATTTTTGCCATTGAAAAACGTCCAGAAATGATTGAAGCTACTGACTGAACGAAAGGAGCTGGCATCTCACTCTCTTTGAATCTTCTTTATCATGCTAAGAGGAGCAGGAAAAAGCAAAAAATTTCAGAATTGCACCTTGCAATGCGGAGAAATTACTGTTTGTGCATTTACAATATTCATTGATTTTTGCCATTGAAAAACATCCAGAAATGATTGAAGCTACTGACTGAATGAAAGGAGCTGGCATCTCACTCTCTTTGAATCTTCTTTATCATGCTAAGAGGAGCAGGAAAAAGCAAAAAATTTCAGAATTGCAGCTTGCAATGCGGAGAAATTACTGTTTGTGCATTTACAATATTCATTGATTTTTGCCATTGAAAAACATCATGTTATTCATATACCAGAAATGTTTGAAGCTACTGACTGAATGAAAGGAGCTGACATCTCACTCTCTTTGAATCTTCTTTATCATGCTAAGAGGAGCAGGAAAAAGCAAAAAATTTCAGAATTGCACCTTGCAATGCGGAGAAATTACTGTTTGTGCATTTACAATATTCATTGATTTTTGCCATTGAAAAACGTCCAGAAATGATTGAAGCTACTGACTGAATGAAAGGAGCTGGCATCTCACTCTCTTTGAATCTTCTTTATCATGCTAAGAGGAGCAGGAAAAAGCAAAAAATTTCAGAATTGCACCTTGCAATGCGGAGAAATTACTGTTTGTGCATTTACAATATTCATTGATTTTTGCCATTGAAAAACATGTTATTCATATACCAGAAATGTTTGAAGCTACTGACTGAATGAAAGGAGCTGGCACCTCACTCTCTTTGAATCTTCTTTATCATGCTAAGAGGAGCGGGAAAAAGCAAAAAATTTCAGAATTGCACCTTGCAATGTGGAGAAATTACTGTTTGTGCATTTATAATATTCAATGATTTTTGCCATTGAAAAACGTCCAGAAATGATTGAAGCTACTGACTGAACGAAAGGAGCTGGCATCTCACTCTCTTTGAATCTTCTTTATCATGCTAAGAGGAGCAGGAAAAAGCAAAAAATTTCAGAATTGCACCTTGCAATGCGGAGAAATTACTGTTTGTGCATTTACAATATTCATTGATTTTTGCCATTGAAAAACATCATGTTATTCATATACCAGAAATGTTTGAAGCTACTGACTGAATGAAAGGAGCTGACATCTCACTCTCTTTGAATCTTCTTTATCATGCTAAGAGGAGCAGGAAAAAGCAAAAAATTTCAGAATTGCACCTTGCAATGCGGAGAAATTACTGTTTGTGCATTTACAATATTCATTGATTTTTACCATTGAAAAACGTCCAGAAATGATTGAAGCTACTGACTGAATGAAAGTAGCTGGCATCTCACTCTCTTTGAATCTTCTTTATCATGCTAAGAGGAGCAGGAAAAAGCAAAAAATTTCAGACTTGCACCTTGCAATGCGGAGAAATTACTGTTTGTGCATTTACAATATTCATTGATTTTTGCCATTGAAAAACATCATGTTATTCATATACCAGAAATGTTTGAAGCTACTGACTGAATGAAAGGAGCTGGCATCTCACTCTCTTTGAATCTTCTTTATCATGCTAAGAGGAGCAGGAAAAAGCAAAAAATTTCAGAATTGCACCTTGCAATGCGGAGAAATTACTGTTTGTGCATTTACAATATTCATTGATTTTTGCCATTGAAAAACATCCAGAAATGATTGAAGCTACTGACTGAATGAAAGGAGCTGGCATCTCACTCTCTTTGAATCTTCTTTATCATGCTAAGAGGAGCAGGAAAAAGCAAAAAATTTCAGAATTGCACCTTGCAATGCGGAGAAATTACTGTTTGTGCATTTACAATATTCAATGATTTTTGCCATTGAAAAACATCATGTTATTCATATACCAGAAATGTTTGAAGCTACTGACTGAATGAAAGGAGCTGACATCTCACTCTCTTTGAATCTTCTTTATCATGCTAAGAGGAGCAGGAAAAAGCAAAAAATTTCAGAATTGCACCTTGCAATGCGGAGAAATTACTGTTTGTGCATTTACAATATTCATTGATTTTTACCATTGAAAAACGTCCAGAAATGATTGAAGCTACTGACTGAATGAAAGTAGCTGGCATCTCACTCTCTTTGAATCTTCTTTATCATGCTAAGAGGAGCAGGAAAAAGCAAAAAATTTCAGACTTGCACCTTGCAATGCGGAGAAATTACTGTTTGTGCATTTACAATATTCATTGATTTTTGCCATTGAAAAACATCATGTTATTCATATACCAGAAATGTTTGAAGCTACTGACTGAATGAAAGGAGCTGGCATCTCACTCTCTCTGAATCTTCTTTATCATGCTAAGAGGAGCAGGAAAAAGCAAAAAATTTCAGAATTGCACCTTGCAATGCGGAGAAATTACTGTTTGTGCATTTACAATATTCATTGATTTTTGCCATTGAAAAACATGTTTTTCATATACCAGAAATGTTTGAAGCTACTGACTGAATGAAAGGAGCTGGCATCTCACTCTCTTTGAATCTTCTTTATCATGCTAGGATTAGCAGGAAAAAGCAAAAAATTTCAGAATTGCACCTTGCAATGTGGAGATATTACTGTTTGTGCATTTACAATATTCATTGATTTTTGCCATTGAAAAACATGTTTTTCATATACCAGAAATGTTTGAAGCTACTGACTGAATGAAAGGAGCTGGCATCTCACTCTCATTGAATCTTCTTTATCATGCTAGGATTAACAGGAAAAAGCTAAAAATTTCAGAATTGCACCGTGCAATGTGGAGATATTACTGTTTGTGCATTTACAATATTCATTGATTTTTGCCATTGAAAAACATGTTTTTCATATACCAGAAATGTTTGAAGCTACTGACTGAATGAAAGGAGCTGGCATCTCACTCTCTTTGAATCTTCTTTATCATGCTAGGATTAACAGGAAAAAGCAAAAAATTTCAGAATTGCACCTTGCAATGTGGAGATATTACTGTTTGTGCATTTACAATATTCATTGATTTTTGCCATTGAAAAACATGTTTTTCATATACCAGAAATGTTTGAAGCTACTGACTGAATGAAAGGAGCTGGCATCTCACTCTCTTTGAATCTTCTTTATCATGCTAGGATTAACAGGAAAAAGCTAAAAATTTCAGAATTGCACCGTGCAATGTGGAGATATTACTGTTTGTGCATTTACAATATTCATTGATTTTTGCCATTGAAAAACATGTTTTTCATATACCAGAAATGTTTGAAGCTACTGACTGAATGAAAGGAGCTGGCATCTCACTCTCTTTGAATCTTCTTTATCATGCTAGGATTAACAGGAAAAAGCAAAAAATTTCAGAATTGCACCTTGCAATGCGGAGAAATTACTGTTTGTGCATTTATAATATTCAATGATTTTTGCCATTGAAAAACGTCCAGAAATGATTGAAGCTACTGACTGAACGAAAGGAGCTGGCATCTCACTCTCTTTGAATCTTCTTTATCATGCTAAGAGGAGCAGGAAAAAGCAAAAAATTTCAGAATTGCACCTTGCAATGCGGAGAAATTACTGTTTGTGCATTTACAATATTCATTGATTTTTGCCATTGAAAAACATCCAGAAATGATTGAAGCTACTGACTGAATGAAAGGAGCTGGCATCTCACTCTCTTTGAATCTTCTTTATCATGCTAAGAGGAGCAGGAAAAAGCAAAAAATTTCAGAATTGCAGCTTGCAATGCGGAGAAATTACTGTTTGTGCATTTACAATATTCATTGATTTTTGCCATTGAAAAACATCATGTTATTCATATACCAGAAATGTTTGAAGCTACTGACTGAATGAAAGGAGCTGACATCTCACTCTCTTTGAATCTTCTTTATCATGCTAAGAGGAGCAGGAAAAAGCAAAAAATTTCAGAATTGCACCTTGCAATGCGGAGAAATTACTGTTTGTGCATTTACAATATTCATTGATTTTTGCCATTGAAAAACGTCCAGAAATGATTGAAGCTACTGACTGAATGAAAGGAGCTGGCATCTCACTCTCTTTGAATCTTCTTTATCATGCTAAGAGGAGCAGGAAAAAGCAAAAAATTTCAGAATTGCACCTTGCAATGCGGAGAAATTACTGTTTGTGCATTTACAATATTCATTGATTTTTGCCATTGAAAAACATGTTATTCATATACCAGAAATGTTTGAAGCTACTGACTGAATGAAAGGAGCTGGCACCTCACTCTCTTTGAATCTTCTTTATCATGCTAAGAGGAGCGGGAAAAAGCAAAAAATTTCAGAATTGCACCTTGCAATGTGGAGAAATTACTGTTTGTGCATTTATAATATTCAATGATTTTTGCCATTGAAAAACGTCCAGAAATGATTGAAGCTACTGACTGAACGAAAGGAGCTGGCATCTCACTCTCTTTGAATCTTCTTTATCATGCTAAGAGGAGCAGGAAAAAGCAAAAAATTTCAGAATTGCACCTTGCAATGCGGAGAAATTACTGTTTGTGCATTTACAATATTCATTGATTTTTGCCATTGAAAAACATCATGTTATTCATATACCAGAAATGTTTGAAGCTACTGACTGAATGAAAGGAGCTGACATCTCACTCTCTTTGAATCTTCTTTATCATGCTAAGAGGAGCAGGAAAAAGCAAAAAATTTCAGAATTGCACCTTGCAATGCGGAGAAATTACTGTTTGTGCATTTACAATATTCATTGATTTTTACCATTGAAAAACGTCCAGAAATGATTGAAGCTACTGACTGAATGAAAGTAGCTGGCATCTCACTCTCTTTGAATCTTCTTTATCATGCTAAGAGGAGCAGGAAAAAGCAAAAAATTTCAGACTTGCACCTTGCAATGCGGAGAAATTACTGTTTGTGCATTTACAATATTCATTGATTTTTGCCATTGAAAAACATCATGTTATTCATATACCAGAAATGTTTGAAGCTACTGACTGAATGAAAGGAGCTGGCATCTCACTCTCTTTGAATCTTCTTTATCATGCTAAGAGGAGCAGGAAAAAGCAAAAAATTTCAGAATTGCACCTTGCAATGCGGAGAAATTACTGTTTGTGCATTTACAATATTCATTGATTTTTGCCATTGAAAAACATCCAGAAATGATTGAAGCTACTGACTGAATGAAAGGAGCTGGCATCTCACTCTCTTTGAATCTTCTTTATCATGCTAAGAGGAGCAGGAAAAAGCAAAAAATTTCAGAATTGCACCTTGCAATGCGGAGAAATTACTGTTTGTGCATTTACAATATTCAATGATTTTTGCCATTGAAAAACATCATGTTATTCATATACCAGAAATGTTTGAAGCTACTGACTGAATGAAAGGAGCTGACATCTCACTCTCTTTGAATCTTCTTTATCATGCTAAGAGGAGCAGGAAAAAGCAAAAAATTTCAGAATTGCACCTTGCAATGCGGAGAAATTACTGTTTGTGCATTTACAATATTCATTGATTTTTACCATTGAAAAACGTCCAGAAATGATTGAAGCTACTGACTGAATGAAAGTAGCTGGCATCTCACTCTCTTTGAATCTTCTTTATCATGCTAAGAGGAGCAGGAAAAAGCAAAAAATTTCAGACTTGCACCTTGCAATGCGGAGAAATTACTGTTTGTGCATTTACAATATTCATTGATTTTTGCCATTGAAAAACATCATGTTATTCATATACCAGAAATGTTTGAAGCTACTGACTGAATGAAAGGAGCTGGCATCTCACTCTCTCTGAATCTTCTTTATCATGCTAAGAGGAGCAGGAAAAAGCAAAAAATTTCAGAATTGCACCTTGCAATGCGGAGAAATTACTGTTTGTGCATTTACAATATTCATTGATTTTTGCCATTGAAAAACATCCAGAAATGATTGAAGCTACTGACTGAATGAAAGGAGCTGGCATCTCACTCTCTTTGAATCTTCTTTATCATGCTAAGAGGAGCAGGAAAAAGCAAAAAATTTCAGAATTGCACCTTGCAATGCGGAGAAATTACTGTTTGTGCATTTACAATATTCATTGATTTTTGCCATTGAAAAACATCATGTTATTCATATACCAGAAATGTTTGAAGCTACTGACTGAATGAAAGGAGCTGACATCACACTCTCTTTGAATCTTGTTTATCATGCTAAGAGGAGCAGGAAAAAGCAAAAAATTTCAGAATTGCACCTTGCAATGCGGAGAAATTACTGTTTGTGCATTTACAATATTCATTGATTTTTGCCATTGAAAAACATCCAGAAATGATTGAAGCTACTGACTGAATGAAAGGAGCTGGCATCTCACTCTCTTTGAATCTTCTTTATCATGCTAAGAGGAGCAGGAAAAAGCAAAAAATTTCAGAATTGCACCTTGCAATGCGGAGAAATTACTGTTTGTGCATTTACAATATTCATTGATTTTTGCCATTGAAAAACGTCCAGAAATGATTGAAGGTACTGACTGAATGAAAGGAGCTGGCATCTCACTCTCTTTGAATCTTCTTTATCATGCTAAGAGGAGCAGGAAAAAGCAAAAAATTTCAGAATTGCACCTTGCAATGCGGAGAAATTACTGTTTTGTGCATTTACAATATTCATTGGTTTTTGCCATTGAAAAACGTCCAGAAATGATTGAAGCTACTGACTGAATGAAAGGAGCTGGCATCTCACTCTCTTTGAATCTTCTTTATCATGCTAAGAGGAGCAGGAAAAAGCAAAAAATTTCAGAATTGCACCTTGCAATGCGGAGAAATTACAGTTTCTGCATTTACAATATTCATTGATTTTTGCCATTGAAAAACATCCAGAAATGATTGAAGCTACTGACTGAATGAAAGGAGCTGGCATCTCACTCTCTTTGAATCTTCTTTATCATGCTAAGAGGAGCAGGAAAAAGCAAAAAATTTCAGAATTGCACCTTGCAATGTGGAGAAATTACTGTTTGTGCATTTACAATATTCATTGATTTTTACCATTGAAAAACGTCCAGAAATGATTGAAGCTACTGACTGAATGAAAGTAGCTGGCATCTCACTCTCTTTGAATCTTCTTTATCATGCTAAGAGGAGCAGGAAAAAGCAAAAAATTTCAGACTTGCACCTTGCAATGCGGAGAAATTACTGTTTGTGCATTTACAATATTCATTGATTTTTGCCATTGAAAAACATCATGTTATTCATATACCAGAAATGTTTGAAGCTACTGACTGAATGAAAGGAGCTGGCATCTCACTCTCTTTGAATCTTCTTTATCATGCTAAGAGGAGCAGGAAAAAGCAAAAAATTTCAGAATTGCACCTTGCAATGCGGAGAAATTACTGTTTGTGCATTTACAATATTCATTGATTTTTGCCATTGAAAAACATCATGTTATTCATATACCAGAAATGTTTGAAGCTACTGACTGAATGAAAGGAGCTGGCATCTCACTCTCTTTGAATCTTCTTTATCATGCTAAGAGGAGCAGGAAAAAGCAAAAAATTTCAGAATTGCACCTTGCAATGTGGAGAAATTACTGTTTGTGCATTTACAATATTCATTGATTTTTACCATTGAAAAACGTCCAGAAATGATTGAAGCTACTGACTGAATGAAAGTAGCTGGCATCTCACTCTCTTTGAATCTTCTTTATCATGCTAAGAGGAGCAGGAAAAAGCAAAAAATTTCAGACTTGCACCTTGCAATGCGGAGAAATTACTGTTTGTGCATTTACAATATTCATTGATTTTTGCCATTGAAAAACATCATGTTATTCATATACCAGAAATGTTTGAAGCTACTGACTGAATGAAAGGAGCTGGCATCTCACTCTCTTTGAATCTTCTTTATCATGCTAAGAGGAGCAGGAAAAAGCAAAAAATTTCAGAATTGCACCTTGCAATGCGGAGAAATTACTGTTTGTGCATTTACAATATTCATTGATTTTTGCCATTGAAAAACATCATGTTATTCATATACCAGAAATGATTGAAGCTACTGACTGAATGAAAGGAGCTGGCATCTCACTCTCTTTGAATCTTCTTTATCATGCTAAGAGGAGCAGGAAAAAGTAAAAAATTTCAGAATTGCACCTTGCAATGCGGAGAAATTACTGTTTGTGCATTTATAATATTCAATGATTTTTGCCATTGAAAAACGTCCAGAAATGATTGAAGCTACTGACTGAACGAAAGGAGCTGGCATCTCACTCTCTTTGAATCTTCTTTATCATGCTAAGAGGAGCAGGAAAAAGCAAAAAATTTCAGAATTGCACCTTGCAATGCGGAGAAATTACTGTTTGTGCATTTACAATATTCATTGATTTTTGCCATTGAAAAACATCCAGAAATGATTGAAGCTACTGACTGAATGAAAGGAGCTGGCATCTCACTCTCTTTGAATCTTCTTTATCATGCTAAGAGGAGCAGGAAAAAGCAAAAAATTTCAGAATTGCACCTTGCAATGCGGAGAAATTACTGTTTGTGCATTTACAATATTCATTGATTTTTGCCATTGAAAAACATCATGTTATTCATATACCAGAAATGCTTGAAGCTACTGACTGAATGAAAGGAGCTGACATCTCACTCTCTTTGAATCTTCTTTATCATGCTAAGAGGAGCAGGAAAAAGCAAAAAATTTCAGAATTGCACCTTGCAATGCGGAGAAATTACTGTTTGTGCATTTACAATATTCATTGATTTTTGCCATTGAAAAACATCATGTTATTCATATACCAGAAATGTTTGAAGCTACTGACTGAATGAAAGGAGCTGACATCTCAATCTCTTTGAATCTTCTTTATCATGCTAAGAGGAGCAGGAAAAAGCAAAAAATTTCAGAATTGCACCTTCCAATGCGGAGAAATTACTGTTTGTGCATTTACAATATTCATTGATTTTTGCCATTGAAAAACATCATGTTATTCATGTACCAGAAATGTTTGAAGCTACTGACTGAATGAAAGGAGCTGACATCTCACTCTCTTTGAATCTTCTTTATCATGCTAAGAGGAGCAGGAAAAAGCAAAAAATTTCAGAATTGCACCTTGCAATGCGGAGAAATTACTGTTTGTGCATTTACAATATTCATTGATTTTTGCCATTGAAAAACGTCCAGAAATGATTGAAGCTACTGACTGAATGAAAGGAGCTGGCATCTCACTCTCTTTGAATCTTCTTTATCATGCTAAGAGGAGCAGGAAAAAGCAAAAAATTTCAGAATTGCACCTTGCAATGCGGAGAAATTACTGTTTGTGCATTTACAATATTCATTGATTTTTGCCATTGAAAAACATGTTATTCATATACCAGAAATGTTTGAAGCTACTGACTGAATGAAAGGAGCTGGCACCTCACTCTCTTTGAATCTTCTTTATCATGCTAAGAGGAGCGGGAAAAAGCAAAAAATTTCAGAATTGCACCTTGCAATGCGGAGAAATTACTGTTTGTGCATTTACAATATTCATTGATTTTTGCCATTGAAAAACGTCCAGAAATGATTGAAGGTACTGACTGAATGAAAGGAGCTGGCATCTCACTCTCTTTGAATCTTCTTTATCATGCTAAGAGGAGCAGGAAAAAGCAAAAAATTTCAGAATTGCACCTTGCAATGCGGAGAAATTACTGTTTGTGCATTTACAATATTCATTGGTTTTTGCCATTGAAAAACGTCCAGAAATGATTGAAGCTACTGACTGAATGAAAGGAGCTGGCATCTCACTCTCTTTGAATCTTCTTTATCATGCTAAGAGGAGCAGGAAAAAGCAAAAAATTTCAGAATTGCACCTTGCAATGCGGAGAAATTACAGTTTGTGCATTTACAATATTCATTGATTTTTGCCATTGAAAAACATCCAGAAATGATTGAAGCTACTGACTGAATGAAAGGAGCTGGCATCTCACTCTCTTTGAATCTTCTTTATCATGCTAAGAGGAGCAGGAAAAAGCAAAAAATTTCAGAATTGCACCTTGCAATGCGGAGAAATTACTGTTTGTGCATTTACAATATTCATTGATTTTTGCCATTGAAAAACATCATGTTATTCATATACCAGAAATGTTTGAAGCTACTGACTGAATGAAAGGAGCTGGCATCTCACTCTCTTTGAATCTTCTTTATCATGCTAAGAGGAGCAGGAAAAAGCAAAAAATTTCAGAATTGCACCTTGCAATGTGGAGAAATTACTGTTTGTGCATTTACAATATTCATTGATTTTTACCATTGAAAAACGTCCAGAAATGATTGAAGCTACTGACTGAATGAAAGTAGCTGGCATCTCACTCTCTTTGAATCTTCTTTATCATGCTAAGAGGAGCAGGAAAAAGCAAAAAATTTCAGACTTGCACCTTGCAATGCGGAGAAATTACTGTTTGTGCATTTACAATATTCATTGATTTTTGCCATTGAAAAACATCATGTTATTCATATACCAGAAATGTTTGAAGCTACTGACTGAATGAAAGGAGCTGGCATCTCACTCTCTTTGAATCTTCTTTATCATGCTAAGAGGAGCAGGAAAAAGTAAAAAATTTCAGAATTGCACCTTGCAATGCGGAGAAATTACTGTTTGTGCATTTATAATATTCAATGATTTTTGCCATTGAAAAACGTCCAGAAATGATTGAAGCTACTGACTGAACGAAAGGAGCTGGCATCTCACTCTCTTTGAATCTTCTTTATCATGCTAAGAGGAGCAGGAAAAAGCAAAAAATTTCAGAATTGCACCTTGCAATGCGGAGAAATTACTGTTTGTGCATTTACAATATTCATTGATTTTTGCCATTGAAAAACATCCAGAAATGATTGAAGCTACTGACTGAATGAAAGGAGCTGGCATCTCACTCTCTTTGAATCTTCTTTATCATGCTAAGAGGAGCAGGAAAAAGCAAAAAATTTCAGAATTGCACCTTGCAATGCGGAGAAATTACTGTTTGTGCATTTACAATATTCATTGATTTTTGCCATTGAAAAACATCATGTTATTCATATACCAGAAATGTTTGAAGCTACTGACTGAATGAAAGGAGCTGACATCTCACTCTCTTTGAATCTTCTTTATCATGCTAAGAGGAGCAGGAAAAAGCAAAAAATTTCAGAATTGCACCTTGCAATGCGGAGAAATTACTGTTTGTGCATTTACAATATTCATTGATTTTTGCCATTGAAAAACATCATGTTATTCATATACCAGAAATGTTTGAAGCTACTGACTGAATGAAAGGAGCTGACATCTCACTCTCTTTGAATCTTCTTTATCATGCTAAGAGGAGCAGGAAAAAGCAAAAAATTTCAGAATTGCACCTTGCAATGCGGAGAAATTACTGTTTGTGCATTTACAATATTCATTGATTTTTGCCATTGAAAAACATCATGTTATTCATGTACCAGAAATGTTTGAAGCTACTGACTGAATGAAAGGAGCTGACATCTCACTCTCTTTGAATCTTCTTTATCATGCTAAGAGGAGCAGGAAAAAGCAAAAAATTTCAGAATTGCACCTTGCAATGCGGAGAAATTACTGTTTGTGCATTTACAATATTCATTGATTTTTGCCATTGAAAAACGTCCAGAAATGATTGAAGCTACTGACTGAATGAAAGGAGCTGGCATCTCACTCTCTTTGAATCTTCTTTATCATGCTAAGAGGAGCAGGAAAAAGCAAAAAATTTCAGAATTGCACCTTGCAATGCGGAGAAATTACTGTTTGTGCATTTACAATATTCATTGATTTTTGCCATTGAAAAACATGTTATTCATATACCAGAAATGTTTGAAGCTACTGACTGAATGAAAGGAGCTGGCACCTCACTCTCTTTGAATCTTCTTTATCATGCTAAGAGGAGCGGGAAAAAGCAAAAAATTTCAGAATTGCACCTTGCAATGCGGAGAAATTACTGTTTGTGCATTTACAATATTCATTGATTTTTGCCATTGAAAAACGTCCAGAAATGATTGAAGGTACTGACTGAATGAAAGGAGCTGGCATCTCACTCTCTTTGAATCTTCTTTATCATGCTAAGAGGAGCAGGAAAAAGCAAAAAATTTCAGAATTGCACCTTGCAATGCGGAGAAATTACTGTTTGTGCATTTACAATATTCATTGGTTTTTGCCATTGAAAAACGTCCAGAAATGATTGAAGCTACTGACTGAATGAAAGGAGCTGGCATCTCACTCTCTTTGAATCTTCTTTATCATGCTAAGAGGAGCAGGAAAAAGCAAAAAATTTCAGAATTGCACCTTGCAATGCGGAGAAATTACAGTTTGTGCATTTACAATATTCATTGATTTTTGCCATTGAAAAACATCCAGAAATGATTGAAGCTACTGACTGAATGAAAGGAGCTGGCATCTCACTCTCTTTGAATCTTCTTTATCATGCTAAGAGGAGCAGGAAAAAGCAAAAAATTTCAGAATTGCACCTTGCAATGCGGAGAAATTACTGTTTGTGCATTTACAATATTCATTGATTTTTGCCATTGAAAAACATCATGTTATTCATATACCAGAAATGTTTGAAGCTACTGACTGAATGAATGGAGCTGGCATCTCACTCTCTTTGAATCTTCTTTATCATGCTAAGAGGAGCAGGAAAAAGCAAAAAATTTCAGAATTGCACCTTGCAATGTGGAGAAATTACTGTTTGTGCATTTACAATATTCATTGATTTTTACCATTGAAAATCGTCCAGAAATGATTGAAGCTACTGACTGAATGAAAGTAGCTGGCATCTCACTCTCTTTGAATCTTCTTTATCATGCTAAGAGGAGCAGGAAAAAGCAAAAAATTTCAGACTTGCACCTTGCAATGCGGAGAAATTACTGTTTGTGCATTTACAATATTCATTGATTTTTGCCATTGAAAAACATCATGTTATTCATATACCAGAAATGTTTGAAGCTACTGACTGAATGAAAGGAGCTGGCATCTCACTCTCTTTGAATCTTCTTTATCATGCTAAGAGGAGCAGGAAAAAGCAAAAAATTTCAGAATTGCACCTTGCAATGCGGAGAAATTACTGTTTGTGCATTTACAATATTCATTGATTTTTGCCATTGAAAAACATCATGTTATTCATATACCAGAAATGTTTGAAGCTACTGACTGAATGAAAGGAGCTGGCATCTCACTCTCTTTGAATCTTCTTTATCATGCTAAGAGGAGCAGGAAAAAGCAAAAAATTTCAGAATTGCACCTTGCAATGTGGAGAAATTACTGTTTGTGCATTTACAATATTCATTGATTTTTACCATTGAAAAACGTCCAGAAATGATTGAAGCTACTGACTGAATGAAAGTAGCTGGCATCTCACTCTCTTTGAATCTTCTTTATCATGCTAAGAGGAGCAGGAAAAAGCAAAAAAATTTCAGACTTGCACCTTGCAATGCGGAGAAATTACTGTTTGTGCATTTACAATATTCATTGATTTTTGCCATTGAAAAACATCATGTTATTCATATACCAGAAAAGTTTGAAGCTACTGACTGAATGAAAGGAGCTGGCATCTCACTCTCTTTGAATCTTCTTTATCATGCTAAGAGGAGCAGGAAAAAGCAAAAAATTTCAGAATTGCACCTTGCAATGCGGAGAAATTACTGTTTGTGCATTTACAATATTCATTGATTTTTGCCATTGAAAAACATCCAGAAATGATTGAAGCTACTGACTGAATGAAAGGAGCTGGCATCTCACTCTCTTTGAATCTTCTTTATCATGCTAAGAGGAGCAGGAAAAAGCAAAAAATTTCAGAATTGCACCTTGCAATGCGGAGAAATTACTGTTTGTGCATTTACAATATTCATTGATTTTTGCCATTGAAAAACATCCAGAAATGATTGAAGCTACTGACTGAATGAAAGGAGCTGGCATCTCACTCTCTTTGAATCTTCTTTATCATGCTAAGAGGAGCAGGAAAAAGCAAAAAATTTCAGAATTGCACCTTGCAATGCGGAGAAATTACTGTTTGTGCATTTACAATATTCATTGATTTTTGCCATTGAAAAACATGTTATTCATATACCAGAAATGTTTGAAGCTACTGACTGAATGAAAGGAGCTGGCACCTCACTCTCTTTGAATCTTCTTTATCATGCTAAGAGGAGCGGGAAAAAGCAAAAAATTTCAGAATTGCACCTTGCAATGCGGAGAAATTACTGTTTGTGCATTTACAATATTCATTGATTTTTGCCATTGAAAAACGTCCAGAAATGATTGAAGGTACTGACTGAATGAAAGGAGCTGGCATCTCACTCTCTTTGAATCTTCTTTATCATGCTAAGAGGAGCAGGAAAAAGCAAAAAATTTCAGAATTGCACCTTGCAATGCGGAGAAATTACGGTTTGTGCATTTACAATATTCATTGGTTTTTGCCATTGAAAAACGTCCAGAAATGATTGAAGCTACTGACTGAATGAAAGGAGCTGGCATCTCACTCTCTTTGAATCTTCTTTATCATGCTAAGAGGAGCAGGAAAAAGCAAAAAATTTCAGAATTGCACCTTGCAATGCGGAGAAATTACAGTTTGTGCATTTACAATATTCATTGATTTTTGCCATTGAAAAACATCCAGAAATGATTGAAGCTACTGACTGAATGAAAGGAGCTGGCATCTCACTCTCTTTGAATCTTCTTTATCATGCTAAGAGGAGCAGGAAAAAGCAAAAAATTTCAGAATTGCACCTTGCAATGCGGAGAAATTACTGTTTGTGCATTTACAATATTCATTGATTTTTGCCATTGAAAAACATCATGTTATTCATATACCAGAAATGTTTGAAGCTACTGACTGAATGAAAGGAGCTGGCATCTCACTCTCTTTGAATCTTCTTTATCATGCTAAGAGGAGCAGGAAAAAGCAAAAAATTTCAGAATTGCACCTTGCAATGTGGAGAAATTACTGTTTGTGCATTTACAATATTCATTGATTTTTACCATTGAAAAACGTCCAGAAATGATTGAAGCTACTGACTGAATGAAAGTAGCTGGCATCTCACTCTCTTTGAATCTTCTTTATCATGCTAAGAGGAGCAGGAAAAAGCAAAAAATTTCAGACTTGCACCTTGCAATGCGGAGAAATTACTGTTTGTGCATTTACAATATTCATTGATTTTTGCCATTGAAAAACATCATGTTATTCATATACCAGAAATGTTTGAAGCTACTGACTGAATGAAAGGAGCTGGCATCTCACTCTCTTTGAATCTTCTTTATCATGCTAAGAGGAGCAGGAAAAAGTAAAAAATTTCAGAATTGCACCTTGCAATGCGGAGAAATTACTGTTTGTGCATTTATAATATTCAATGATTTTTGCCATTGAAAAACGTCCAGAAATGATTGAAGCTACTGACTGAACGAAAGGAGCTGGCATCTCACTCTCTTTGAATCTTCTTTATCATGCTAAGAGGAGCAGGAAAAAGCAAAAAATTTCAGAATTGCACCTTGCAATGCGGAGAAATTACTGTTTGTGCATTTACAATATTCATTGATTTTTGCCATTGAAAAACATCCAGAAATGATTGAAGCTACTGACTGAATGAAAGGAGCTGGCATCTCACTATCTTTGAATCTTCTTTATCATGCTAAGAGGAGCAGGAAAAAGCAAAAAATTTCAGAATTGCACCTTGCAATGCGGAGAAATTACTGTTTGTGCATTTACAATATTCATTGATTTTTGCCATTGAAAAACATCATGTTATTCATATACCAGAAATGTTTGAAGCTACTGACTGAATGAAAGGAGCTGACATCTCACTCTCTTTGAATCTTCTTTATCATGCTAAGAGGAGCAGGAAAAAGCAAAAAATTTCAGAATTGCACCTTGCAATGCGGAGAAATTACTGTTTGTGCATTTACAATATTCATTGATTTTTGCCATTGAAAAACATCATGTTATTCATATACCAGAAATGTTTGAAGCTACTGACTGAATGAAAGGAGCTGACATCTCACTCTCTTTGAATCTTCTTTATCATGCTAAGAGGAGCAGGAAAAAGCAAAAAATTTCAGAATTGCACCTTGCAATGCGGAGAAATTACTGTTTGTGCATTTACAATATTCATTGATTTTTGCCATTGAAAAACATCATGTTATTCATGTACCAGAAATGTTTGAAGCTACTGACTGAATGAAAGGAGCTGACATCTCACTCTCTTTGAATCTTCTTTATCATGCTAAGAGGAGCAGGAAAAAGCAAAAAATTTCAGAATTGCACCTTGCAATGCGGAGAAATTACTGTTTGTGCATTTACAATATTCATTGATTTTTGCCATTGAAAAACGTCCAGAAATGATTGAAGCTACTGACTGAATGAAAGGAGCTGGCATCTCACTCTCTTTGAATCTTCTTTATCATGCTAAGAGGAGCAGGAAAAAGCAAAAAATTTCAGAATTGCACCTTGCAATGCGGAGAAATTACTGTTTGTGCATTTACAATATTCATTGATTTTTGCCATTGAAAAACATGTTATTCATATACCAGAAATGTTTGAAGCTACTGACTGAATGAAAGGAGCTGGCACCTCACTCTCTTTGAATCTTCTTTATCATGCTAAGAGGAGCGGGAAAAAGCAAAAAATTTCAGAATTGCACCTTGCAATGCGGAGAAATTACTGTTTGTGCATTTACAATATTCATTGATTTTTGCCATTGAAAAACGTCCAGAAATGATTGAAGGTACTGACTGAATGAAAGGAGCTGGCATCTCACTCTCTTTGAATCTTCTTTATCATGCTAAGAGGAGCAGGAAAAAGCAAAAAATTTCAGAATTGCACCTTGCAATGCGGAGAAATTACTGTTTGTGCATTTACAATATTCATTGGTTTTTGCCATTGAAAAACGTCCAGAAATGATTGAAGCTACTGACTGAATGAAAGGAGCTGGCATCTCACTCTCTTTGAATCTTCTTTATCATGCTAAGAGGAGCAGGAAAAAGCAAAAAATTTCAGAATTGCACCTTGCAATGCGGAGAAATTACAGTTTGTGCATTTACAATATTCATTGATTTTTGCCATTGAAAAACATCCAGAAATGATTGAAGCTACTGACTGAATGAAAGGAGCTGGCATCTCACTCTCTTTGAATCTTCTTTATCATGCTAAGAGGAGCAGGAAAAAGCAAAAAATTTCAGAATTGCACCTTGCAATGCGGAGAAATTACTGTTTGTGCATTTACAATATTCATTGATTTTTGCCATTGAAAAACATCATGTTATTCATATACCAGAAATGTTTGAAGCTACTGACTGAATGAATGGAGCTGGCATCTCACTCTCTTTGAATCTTCTTTATCATGCTAAGAGGAGCAGGAAAAAGCAAAAAATTTCAGAATTGCACCTTGCAATGTGGAGAAATTACTGTTTGTGCATTTACAATATTCATTGATTTTTACCATTGAAAAACGTCCAGAAATGATTGAAGCTACTGACTGAATGAAAGTAGCTGGCATCTCACTCTCTTTGAATCTTCTTTATCATGCTAAGAGGAGCAGGAAAAAGCAAAAAATTTCAGACTTGCACCTTGCAATGCGGAGAAATTACTGTTTGTGCATTTACAATATTCATTGATTTTTGCCATTGAAAAACATCATGTTATTCATATACCAGAAATGTTTGAAGCTACTGACTGAATGAAAGGAGCTGGCATCTCACTCTCTTTGAATCTTCTTTATCATGCTAAGAGGAGCAGGAAAAAGCAAAAAATTTCAGAATTGCACCTTGCAATGCGGAGAAATTACTGTTTGTGCATTTACAATATTCATTGATTTTTGCCATTGAAAAACATCATGTTATTCATATACCAGAAATGTTTGAAGCTACTGACTGAATGAAAGGAGCTGGCATCTCACTCTCTTTGAATCTTCTTTATCATGCTAAGAGGAGCAGGAAAAAGCAAAAAATTTCAGAATTGCACCTTGCAATGTGGAGAAATTACTGTTTGTGCATTTACAATATTCATTGATTTTTACCATTGAAAAACGTCCAGAAATGATTGAAGCTACTGACTGAATGAAAGTAGCTGGCATCTCACTCTCTTTGAATCTTCTTTATCATGCTAAGAGGAGCAGGAAAAAGCAAAAAAATTTCAGACTTGCACCTTGCAATGCGGAGAAATTACTGTTTGTGCATTTACAATATTCATTGATTTTTGCCATTGAAAAACATCATGTTATTCATATACCAGAAATGTTTGAAGCTACTGACTGAATGAAAGGAGCTGGCATCTCACTCTCTTTGAATCTTCTTTATCATGCTAAGAGGAGCAGGAAAAAGCAAAAAATTTCAGAATTGCACCTTGCAATGCGGAGAAATTACTGTTTGTGCATTTACAATATTCATTGATTTTTGCCATTGAAAAACATCCAGAAATGATTGAAGCTACTGACTGAATGAAAGGAGCTGGCATCTCACTCTCTTTGAATCTTCTTTATCATGCTAAGAGGAGCAGGAAAAAGCAAAAAATTTCAGAATTGCACCTTGCAATGCGGAGAAATTACTGTTTGTGCATTTACAATATTCATTGATTTTTGCCATTGAAAAACATCATGTTATTCATATACCAGAAATGTTTGAAGCTACTGACTGAATGAAAGGAGCTGACATCTCACTCTCTTTGAATCTTCTTTATCATGCTAAGAGGAGCAGGAAAAAGCAAAAAATTTCAGAATTGCACCTTGCAATGCGGAGAAATTACTGTTTGTGCATTTACAATATTCATTGATTTTTGCCATTGAAAAACATCCAGAAATGATTGAAGCTACTGACTGAATGAAAGGAGCTGGCATCTCACTCTTTTTGAATCTTCTTTATCATGCTAAGAGGAGCAGGAAAAAGCAAAAAATTTCAGAATTGCACCTTGCAATGCGGAGAAATTACTGTTTGTGCATTTACAATATTCATTGATTTTTGCCATTGAAAAACATCATGTTATTCATATACCAGAAATGTTTGAAGCTACTGACTGAATGAAAGGAGCTGGCATCTCACTCTCTTTGAATCTTCTTTATCATGCTAAGAGGAGCAGGAAAAAGCAAAAAATTTCAGAATTGCACCTTGCAATGCGGAGAAATTACTGTTTGTGCATTTACAATATTCATTGATTTTTGCCATTGAAAAACATCATGTTATTCATATACCAGAAATGTTTGAAGCTACTGACTGAATGAAAGGAGCTGGCATCTCACTCTCTTTGAATCTTCTTTATCATGCTAAGAGGAGCAGGAAAAAGCAAAAAATTTCAGAATTGCACCTTGCAATGTGGAGAAATTACTGTTTGTGCATTTACAATATTCATTGATTTTTACCATTGAAAAACGTCCAGAAATGATTGAAGCTACTGACTGAATGAAAGTAACTGGCATCTCACTCTCTTTGAATCTTCTTTATCATGCTAAGAGGAGCAGGAAAAAGCAAAAAATTTCAGACTTGCACCTTGCAATGCGGAGAAATTACTGTTTGTGCATTTACAATATTCATTGATTTTTGCCATTGAAAAACATCATGTTATTCATATACCAGAAATGTTTGAAGCTACTGACTGAGTGAAAGGAGCTGGCATCTCACTCTCTTTGAATCTTCTTTATCATGCTAAGAGGAGCAGGAAAAAGCAAAAAATTTCAGAATTGCACCTTGCAATGCGGAGAAATTACTGTTTGTGCATTTACAATATTCATTGATTTTTGCCATTGAAAAACGTCCAGAAAGATTGAAGCTACTGACTGAATGAAAGGAGCTGGCATCTCACTCTCTTTGAATCTTCTTTATCATGCTAAGAGAGCAGGAAAAAGCAAAAAATTTCAGATTGCACCTTGCAATGCGGAGAAATTACAGTTTGTGCATTTACAATATTCATTGATTTTTGCCATTGAAAAACATCCAGAAATGATTGAAGCTACTGACTGAATGAAAGGAGCTGGCATCTCACTCTCTTTGAATCTGCTTTATCATGCTAAGAGGAGCAGGAAAAGCAAAAAATTTCAGAATTGCACCTTGCAATGCGGAGAAATTACTGTTTGTGCATTTACAATATTCATTGATTTTTGCCATTGAAAAACATCATGTTATTCATATACCAGAAATGTTTGAAGCTACTGACTGAATGAAAGGAGCTGGCATCTCACTCTCTTTGAATCTTCTTTATCATGCTAAGAGGAGCAGGAAAAAGCAAAAAATTTCAGAATTGCACCTTGCAATGTGGAGAAATTACTGTTTGTGCATTTACAATATTCATTGATTTTTACCATTGAAAACGTCCAGAAATGATTGAAGCTACTGACTGAATGAAAGTAGCTGGCATCTCACTCTCTTTGAATCTTCTTTATCATGCTAAGAGGAGCAGGAAAAAGCAAAAAATTTCAGACTTGCACCTTGCAATGCGGAGAAATTACTGTTTGTGCATTTACAATATTCATTGATTTTTGCCATTGAAAAACATCATGTTATTCATATACCAGAAATGTTTGAAGCTACTGACTGAATGAAAGGAGCTGGCATCTCACTCTCTTTGAATCTTCTTTATCATGCTAAGAGGAGCAGGAAAAAGCAAAAAATTTCAGAATTGCACCTTGCAATGCGGAGAAATTACTGTTTGTGCATTTACAATATTCATTGATTTTTGCCATTGAAAAACATCATGTTATTCATATACCAGAAATGTTTGAAGCTACTGACTGAATGAAAGGAGCTGGCATCTCACTCTCTTTGAATCTTCTTTATCATGCTAAGAGGAGCAGGAAAAAGCAAAAATTTCAGAATTGCACCTTGCAATGTGGAGAAATTACTGTTTGTGCATTTACAATATTCATTGATTTTTACCATTGAAAAACGTCCAGAAATGATTGAAGCTACTGACTGAATGAAAGTAGCTGGCATCTCACTCTCTTTGAATCTTCTTTATCATGCTAAGAGGAGCAGGAAAAAGCAAAAAATTTCAGACTTGCACCTTGCAATGCGGAGAAATTACTGTTTGTGCATTTACAATATTCATTGATTTTTGCCATTGAAAAACATCATGTTATTCATATACCAGAAATGTTTGAAGCTACTGACTGAATGAAAGGAGCTGGCATCTCACTCTCTTTGAATCTTCTTTATCATGCTAAGAGGAGCAGGAAAAGCAAAAATTTCAGAATTGCACCTTGCAATGCGGAGAAATTACTGTTTGTGCATTTACAATATTCATTGATTTTTGCCATTGAAAAACATCATGTTATTCATATACCAGAATGTTTGAAGCTACTGACTGAATGAAAGGAGCTGGCATCTCACTCTCTTTGAATCTTCTTTATCATGCTAAGAGGAGCAGGAAAAAGCAAAAAATTTCAGAATTGCACCTTGCAATGTGGAGAAATTACTGTTTGTGCATTTACAATATTCATTGATTTTTACCATTGAAAAACGTCCAGAAATGATTGAAGCTACTGACTGAATGAAAGTAGCTGGCATCTCACTCTCTTTGAATCTTCTTTATCATGCTAAGAGGAGCAGGAAAAAGCAAAAAAATTTCAGACTTGCACCTTGCAATGCGGAGAAATTACTGTTTGTGCATTTACAATATTCATTGATTTTTGCCATTGAAAAACATCATGTTATTCATATACCAGAAATGTTTGAAGCTACTGACTGAATGAAAGGAGCTGGCATCTCACTCTCTTTGAATCTTCTTTATCATGCTAAGAGGAGCAGGAAAAAGCAAAAAATTTCAGAATTGCACCTTGCAATGCGGAGAAATTACTGTTTGTGCATTTACAATATTCATTGATTTTTGCCATTGAAAAACATCCAGAAATGATTGAAGCTACTGACTGAATGAAAGGAGCTGGCATCTCACTCTCTTTGAATCTTCTTTATCATGCTAAGAGGAGCAGGAAAAAGCAAAAAATTTCAGAATTGCACCTTGCAATGCGGAGAAATTACTGTTTGTGCATTTACAATATTCATTGATTTTTGCCATTGAAAAACATCATGTTATTCATATACCAGAAATGTTTGAAGCTACTGACTGAATGAAAGGAGCTGACATCTCACTCTCTTTGAATCTTCTTTATCATGCTAAGAGGAGCAGGAAAAAGCAAAAAATTTCAGAATTGCACCTTGCAATGCGGAGAAATTACTGTTTGTGCATTTACAATATTCATTGATTTTTGCCATTGAAAAACATCCAGAAATGATTGAAGCTACTGACTGAATGAAAGGAGCTGGCATCTCACTCTTTTTGAATCTTCTTTATCATGCTAAGAGGAGCAGGAAAAAGCAAAAAATTTCAGAATTGCACCTTGCAATGCGGAGAAATTACTGTTTGTGCATTTACAATATTCATTGATTTTTGCCATTGAAAAACATCATGTTATTCATATACCAGAAATGTTTGAAGCTACTGACTGAATGAAAGGAGCTGGCATCTCACTCTCTTTGAATCTTCTTTATCATGCTAAGAGGAGCAGGAAAAAGCAAAAAATTTCAGAATTGCACCTTGCAATGCGGAGAAATTACTGTTTGTGCATTTACAATATTCATTGATTTTTGCCATTGAAAAACATCATGTTATTCATATACCAGAAATGTTTGAAGCTACTGACTGAATGAAAGGAGCTGGCATCTCACTCTCTTTGAATCTTCTTTATCATGCTAAGAGGAGCAGGAAAAAGCAAAAAATTTCAGAATTGCACCTTGCAGTGTGGAGAAATTACTGTTTGTGCATTTACAATATTCATTGATTTTTACCATTGAAAAACGTCCAGAAATGATTGAAGCTACTGACTGAATGAAAGTAACTGGCATCTCACTCTCTTTGAATCTTCTTTATCATGCTAAGAGGAGCAGGAAAAAGCAAAAAATTTCAGACTTGCACCTTGCAATGCGGAGAAATTACTGTTTGTGCATTTACAATATTCATTGATTTTTGCCATTGAAAAACATCATGTTATTCATATACCAGAAATGTTTGAAGCTACTGACTGAGTGAAAGGAGCTGGCATCTCACTCTCTTTGAATCTTCTTTATCATGCTAAGAGGAGCAGGAAAAAGCAAAAAATTTCAGAATTGCACCTTGCAATGCGGAGAAATTACTGTTTGTGCATTTACAATATTCATTGATTTTTGCCATTGAAAAACGTCCAGAAATGATTGAAGCTACTGACTGAATGAAAGGAGCTGGCATCTCACTCTCTTTGAATCTTCTTTATCATGCTAAGAGGAGCAGGAAAAAGCAAAAAATTTCAGAATTGCACCTTGCAATGCGGAGAAATTACAGTTTGTGCATTTACAATATTCATTGATTTTTGCCATTGAAAAACATCCAGAAATGATTGAAGCTACTGACTGAATGAAAGGAGCTGGCATCTCACTCTCTTTGAATCTGCTTTATCATGCTAAGAGGAGCAGGAAAAAGCAAAAAATTTCAGAATTGCACCTTGCAATGTGGAGAAATTACTGTTTGTGCATTTACAATATTCATTGATTTTTGCCATTGAAAAACATCATGTTATTCATATACCAGAAATGTTTGAAGCTACTGACTGAATGAAAGGAGCTGGCATCTCACTCTCTTTGAATCTTCTTTATCATGCTAAGAGGAGCAGGAAAAAGCAAAAAATTTCAGAATTGCACCTTGCAATGTGGAGAAATTACTGTTTGTGCATTTACAATATTCATTGATTTTTACCATTGAAAAACGTCCAGAAATGATTGAAGCTACTGACTGAATGAAAGTAGCTGGCATCTCACTCTCTTTGAATCTTCTTTATCATGCTAAGAGGAGCAGGAAAAAGCAAAAAATTTCAGACTTGCACCTTGCAATGCGGAGAAATTACTGTTTGTGCATTTACAATATTCATTGATTTTTGCCATTGAAAAACATCTTGTTATTCATATACCAGAAATGTTTGAAGCTACTGACTGAATGAAAGGAGCTGGCATCTCACTCTCTTTGAATCTTCTTTATCATGCTAAGAGGAGCAGGAAAAAGCAAAAAATTTCAGAATTGCACCTTGCAATGCGGAGAAATTACTGTTTGTGCATTTACAATATTCATTGATTTTTGCCATTGAAAAACATCATGTTATTCATATACCAGAAATGTTTGAAGCTACTGACTGAATGAAAGGAGCTGGCATCTCACTCTCTTTGAATCTTCTTTATCATGCTAAGAGGAGCAGGAAAAAGCAAAAAATTTCAGAATTGCACCTTGCAATGCGGAGAAATTACTGTTTGTGCTTTTACAATATTCATTGATTTTTGCCATTGAAAAACGTCCAGAAATGATTGAAGCTACTGACTGAATGAAAGGAGCTGGCATCTCACTCTCTTTGAATCTTCTTTATCATGCTAAGAGGAGCAGGAAAAATCAAAAAATTTCAGAATTGCACCTTGCAATGCGGAGAAATTACTGTTTGTGCATTTACAATATTCATTGATTTTTGCCATTGAAAAACATGTTATTCATATACCAGAAATGTTTGAAGCTACTGACTGAATGAAAGGAGCTGGCACCTCACTCTCTTTGAATCTTCTTTATCATGCTAAGAGGAGCGGGAAAAAGCAAAAAATTTCAGAATTGCACCTTGCAATGCGGAGAAATTACTGTTTGTGCATTTACAATATTCATTGATTTTTGCCATTGAAAAACGTCCAGAAATGATTGAAGCTACTGACTGAATGAAAGGAGCTGGCATCTCACTCTCTTTGAATCTTCTTTATCATGCTAAGAGGAGCAGGAAAAAGCAAAAAATTTCAGAATTGCACCTTGCAATGCGGAGAAATTACTGTTTGTGCATTTACAATATTCATTGATTTTTGCCATTGAAAAACGTTCAGAAATGATTGAAGCTACTGACTGAATGAAAGGAGCTGGCATCTCACTCTCTTTGAATCTTCTTTATCATGCTAAGAGGAGCAGGAAAAAGCAAAAAATTTCAGAATTGCACCTTGCAATGCGGAGAAATTACAGTTTGTGCATTTACAATATTCATTGATTTTTGCCATTGAAAAACATCCAGAAATGATTGAAGCTACTGACTGAATGAAAGGAGCTGGCATCTCACTCTCTTTGAATCTTCTTTATCATGCTAAGAGGAGCAGGAAAAAGCAAAAAATTTCAGAATTGCACCTTGCAATGCGGAGAAATTACTGTTTGTGCATTTACAATATTCATTGATTTTTGCCATTGAAAAACATCATGTTATTCATATACCAGAAATGTTTGAAGCTACTGACTGAATGAAAGGAGCTGGCATCTCACTCTCTTTGAATCTTCGTTATCATGCTAAGAGGAGCAGGAAAAAGCAAAAAATTTCAGAATTGCACCTTGCAATGTGGAGAAATTACTGTTTGTGCATTTACAATATTCATTGATTTTTACCATTGAAAAACGTCCCGAAATGATTGAAGCTACTGACTGAATGAAAGTAGCTGGCATCTCACTCTCTTTGAATCTTCTTTATCATGCTAAGAGGAGCAGGAAAAAGCAAAAAATTTCAGACTTGCACCTTGCAATGCGGAGAAATTACTGTTTGTGCATTTACAATATTCATTGATTTTTGCCATTGAAAAACGTCCAGAAATGATTGAAGGTACTGACTGAATGAAAGGAGCTGGCATCTCACTCTCTTTGAATCTTCTTTATCATGCTAAGAGGAGCAGGAAAAAGCAAAAAATTTCAGAATTGCACCTTGCAATGCGGAGAAATTACTGTTTGTGCATTTACAATATTCATTGATTTTTGCCACTGAAAAACGTCCAGAAATGATTGAAGCTACTGACTGAATGAAAGGAGCTGGCATCTCACTCTCTTTGAATCTTCTTTATCATGCTAAGAGGAGCAGGAAAAAGCAAAAAATTTCAGAATTGCACCTTGCAATGCGGAGAAATTACAGTTTGTGCATTTACAATATTCATTGATTTTTGCCATTGAAAAACATCCAGAAATGATTGAAGCTACTGACTGAATGAAAGGAGCTGGCATCTCACTCTCTTTGAATCTTCTTTATCATGCTAAGAGGAGCAGGAAAAAGCAAAAAATTTCAGAATTGCACCTTGCAATGCGGAGAAATTACTGTTTGTGCATTTACAATATTCATTGATTTTTGCCATTGAAAAACATCATGTTATTCATATACCAGAAATGTTTGAAGCTACTGACTGAATGAAAGGAGCTGGCATCTCACTCTCTTTGAATCTTCTTTATCATGCTAAGAGGAGCAGGAAAAAGCAAAAAATTTCAGAATTGCACCTTGCAATGTGGAGAAATTACTGTTTGTGCATTTACAATATTCATTGATTTTTACCATTGAAAAACGTCCAGAAATGATTGAAGCTACTGACTGAATGAAAGTAGCTGGCATCTCACTCTCTTTGAATCTTCTTTATCATGCTAAGAGGAGCAGGAAAAAGCAAAAAATTTCAGACTTGCACCTTGCAATGCGGAGAAATTACTGTTTGTGCATTTACAATATTCATTGATTTTTGCCATTGAAAAACATCATGTTATTCATATACCAGAAATGTTTGAAGCTACTGACTGAATGAAAGGAGCTGGCATCTCACTCTCTTTGAATCTTCTTTATCATGCTAAGAGGAGCAGGAAAAAGCAAAAAATTTCAGAATTGCACCTTGCAATGCGGAGAAATTACTGTTTGTGCATTTACAATATTCATTGATTTTTGCCATTGAAAAACATCATGTTATTCATATACCAGAAATGTTTGAAGCTACTGACTGAATGAAAGGAGCTGGCATCTCACTCTCTTTGAATCTTCTTTATCATGCTAAGAGGAGCAGGAAAAAGCAAAAAATTTCAGACTTGCACCTTGCAATGCGGAGAAATTACTGTTTGTGCATTTACAATATTCATTGATTTTTGCCATTGAAAAACATCATGTTATTCATATACCAGAAATGTTTGAAGCTACTGACTGAATGAAAGGAGCTGGCATCTCACTCTCTTTGAATCTTCTTTATCATGCTAAGAGGAGCAGGAAAAAGCAAAAAATTTCAGAATTGCACCTTGCAATGCGGAGAAATTACTGTTTGTGCATTTACAATATTCATTGATTTTTGCCATTGAAAAACATCATGTTATTCATATACCAGAAATGTTTGAAGCTACTGACTGAATGAAAGGAGCTGGCATCTCACTCTCTTTGAATCTTCTTTATCATGCTAAGAGGAGCAGGAAAAAGCAAAAAATTTCAGAATTGCACCTTGCAATGCGGAGAAATTACTGTTTGTGCTTTTACAATATTCATTGATTTTTGCCATTGAAAAACGTCCAGAAATGATTGAAGCTACTGACTGAATGAAAGGAGCTGGCATCTCACTCTCTTTGAATCTTCTTTATCATGCTAAGAGGAGCAGGAAAAATCAAAAAATTTCAGAATTGCACCTTGCAATGCGGAGAAATTACTGTTTGTGCATTTACAATATTCATTGATTTTTGCCATTGAAAAACATGTTATTCATATACCAGAAATGTTTGAAGCTACTGACTGAATGAAAGGAGCTGGCACCTCACTCTCTTTGAATCTTCTTTATCATGCTAAGAGGAGCGGGAAAAAGCAAAAAATTTCAGAATTGCACCTTGCAATGCGGAGAAATTACTGTTTGTGCATTTACAATATTCATTGATTTTTGCCATTGAAAAACGTCCAGAAATGATTGAAGCTACTGACTGAATGAAAGGAGCTGGCATCTCACTCTCTTTGAATCTTCTTTATCATGCTAAGAGGAGCAGGAAAAAGCAAAAAATTTCAGAATTGCACCTTGCAATGCGGAGAAATTACTGTTTGTGCATTTACAATATTCATTGATTTTTGCCATTGAAAAACGTCCAGAAATGATTGAAGCTACTGACTGAATGAAAGGAGCTGGCATCTCACTCTCTTTGAATCTTCTTTATCATGCTAAGAGGAGCAGGAAAAAGCAAAAAATTTCAGAATTGCACCTTGCAATGCGGAGAAATTACTGTTTGTGCATTTACAATATTCATTGATTTTTGCCATTGAAAAACATCATGTTATTCATATACCAGAAATGTTTGAAGCTACTGACTGAATGAAAGGAGCTGGCATCTCACTCTCTTTGAATCTTCGTTATCATGCTAAGAGGAGCAGGAAAAAGCAAAAAATTTCAGAATTGCACCTTGCAATGTGGAGAAATTACTGTTTGTGCATTTACAATATTCATTGATTTTTACCATTGAAAAACGTCCCGAAATGATTGAAGCTACTGACTGAATGAAAGTAGCTGGCATCTCACTCTCTTTGAATCTTCTTTATCATGCTAAGAGGAGCAGGAAAAAGCAAAAAATTTCAGACTTGCACCTTGCAATGCGGAGAAATTACTGTTTGTGCATTTACAATATTCATTGATTTTTGCCATTGAAAAACGTCCAGAAATGATTGAAGGTACTGACTGAATGAAAGGAGCTGGCATCTCACTCTCTTTGAATCTTCTTTATCATGCTAAGAGGAGCAGGAAAAAGCAAAAAATTTCAGAATTGCACCTTGCAATGCGGAGAAATTACTGTTTGTGCATTTACAATATTCATTGATTTTTGCCACTGAAAAACGTCCAGAAATGATTGAAGCTACTGACTGAATGAAAGGAGCTGGCATCTCACTCTCTTTGAATCTTCTTTATCATGCTAAGAGGAGCAGGAAAAAGCAAAAAATTTCAGAATTGCACCTTGCAATGCGGAGAAATTACAGTTTGTGCATTTACAATATTCATTGATTTTTGCCATTGAAAAACATCCAGAAATGATTGAAGCTACTGACTGAATGAAAGGAGCTGGCATCTCACTCTCTTTGAATCTTCTTTATCATGCTAAGAGGAGCAGGAAAAAGCAAAAAATTTCAGAATTGCACCTTGCAATGCGGAGAAATTACTGTTTGTGCATTTACAATATTCATTGATTTTTGCCATTGAAAAACATCATGTTATTCATATACCAGAAATGTTTGAAGCTACTGACTGAATGAAAGGAGCTGGCATCTCACTCTCTTTGAATCTTCTTTATCATGCTAAGAGGAGCAGGAAAAAGCAAAAAATTTCAGAATTGCACCTTGCAATGTGGAGAAATTACTGTTTGTGCATTTACAATATTCATTGATTTTTACCATTGAAAAACGTCCAGAAATGATTGAAGCTACTGACTGAATGAAAGTAGCTGGCATCTCACTCTCTTTGAATCTTCTTTATCATGCTAAGAGGAGCAGGAAAAAGCAAAAAATTTCAGACTTGCACCTTGCAATGCGGAGAAATTACTGTTTGTGCATTTACAATATTCATTGATTTTTGCCATTGAAAAACATCATGTTATTCATATACCAGAAATGTTTGAAGCTACTGACTGAATGAAAGGAGCTGGCATCTCACTCTCTTTGAATCTTCTTTATCATGCTAAGAGGAGCAGGAAAAAGCAAAAAATTTCAGAATTGCACCTTGCAATGCGGAGAAATTACTGTTTGTGCATTTACAATATTCATTGATTTTTGCCATTGAAAAACATCATGTTATTCATATACCAGAAATGTTTGAAGCTACTGACTGAATGAAAGGAGCTGGCATCTCACTCTCTTTGAATCTTCTTTATCATGCTAAGAGGAGCAGGAAAAAGCAAAAAATTTCAGACTTGCACCTTGCAATGCGGAGAAATTACTGTTTGTGCATTTACAATATTCATTGATTTTTGCCATTGAAAAACATCATGTTATTCATATACCAGAAATGTTTGAAGCTACTGACTGAATGAAAGGAGCTGGCATCTCACTCTCTTTGAATCTTCTTTATCATGCTAAGAGGAGCAGGAAAAAGCAAAAAATTTCAGAATTGCACCTTGCAATGCGGAGAAATTACTGTTTGTGCATTTACAATATTCATTGATTTTTGCCATTGAAAAACATCATGTTATTCATATACCAGAAATGTTTGAAGCTACTGACTGAATGAAAGGAGCTGGCATCTCACTCTCTTTGAATCTTCTTTATCATGCTAAGAGGAGCAGGAAAAAGCAAAAAATTTCAGAATTGCACCTTGCAATGCGGAGAAATTACTGTTTGTGCTTTTACAATATTCATTGATTTTTGCCATTGAAAAACGTCCAGAAATGATTGAAGCTACTGACTGAATGAAAGGAGCTGGCATCTCACTCTCTTTGAATCTTCTTTATCATGCTAAGAGGAGCAGGAAAAATCAAAAAATTTCAGAATTGCACCTTGCAATGCGGAGAAATTACTGTTTGTGCATTTACAATATTCATTGATTTTTGCCATTGAAAAACATGTTATTCATATACCAGAAATGTTTGAAGCTACTGACTGAATGAAAGGAGCTGGCACCTCACTCTCTTTGAATCTTCTTTATCATGCTAAGAGGAGCGGGAAAAAGCAAAAAATTTCAGAATTGCACCTTGCAATGCGGAGAAATTACTGTTTGTGCATTTACAATATTCATTGATTTTTGCCATTGAAAAACGTCCAGAAATGATTGAAGCTACTGACTGAATGAAAGGAGCTGGCATCTCACTCTCTTTGAATCTTCTTTATCATGCTAAGAGGAGCAGGAAAAAGCAAAAAATTTCAGAATTGCACCTTGCAATGCGGAGAAATTACTGTTTGTGCATTTACAATATTCATTGATTTTTGCCATTGAAAAACGTCCAGAAATGATTGAAGCTACTGACTGAATGAAAGGAGCTGGCATCTCACTCTCTTTGAATCTTCTTTATCATGCTAAGAGGAGCAGGAAAAAGCAAAAAATTTCAGAATTGCACCTTGCAATGCGGAGAAATTACAGTTTGTGCATTTACAATATTCATTGATTTTTGCCATTGAAAAACATCCAGAAATGATTGAAGCTACTGACTGAATGAAAGGAGCTGGCATCTCACTCTCTTTGAATCTTCTTTATCATGCTAAGAGGAGCAGGAAAAAGCAAAAAATTTCAGAATTGCACCTTGCAATGCGGAGAAATTACTGTTTGTGCATTTACAATATTCATTGATTTTTGCCATTGAAAAACATCATGTTATTCATATACCAGAAATGTTTGAAGCTACTGACTGAATGAAAGGAGCTGGCATCTCACTCTCTTTGAATCTTCGTTATCATGCTAAGAGGAGCAGGAAAAAGCAAAAAATTTCAGAATTGCACCTTGCAATGTGGAGAAATTACTGTTTGTGCATTTACAATATTCATTGATTTTTACCATTGAAAAACGTCCCGAAATGATTGAAGCTACTGACTGAATGAAAGTAGCTGGCATCTCACTCTCTTTGAATCTTCTTTATCATGCTAAGAGGAGCAGGAAAAAGCAAAAAATTTCAGACTTGCACCTTGCAATGCGGAGAAATTACTGTTTGTGCATTTACAATATTCATTGATTTTTGCCATTGAAAAACGTCCAGAAATGATTGAAGGTACTGACTGAATGAAAGGAGCTGGCATCTCACTCTCTTTGAATCTTCTTTATCATGCTAAGAGGAGCAGGAAAAAGCAAAAAATTTCAGAATTGCACCTTGCAATGCGGAGAAATTACTGTTTGTGCATTTACAATATTCATTGATTTTTGCCACTGAAAAACGTCCAGAAATGATTGAAGCTACTGACTGAATGAAAGGAGCTGGCATCTCACTCTCTTTGAATCTTCTTTATCATGCTAAGAGGAGCAGGAAAAAGCAAAAAATTTCAGAATTGCACCTTGCAATGCGGAGAAATTACAGTTTGTGCATTTACAATATTCATTGATTTTTGCCGTTGAAAAACATCCAGAAATGATTGAAGCTACTGACTAAATGAAAGGAGCTGGCATCTCACTCTCTTTGAATCTTCTTTATCATGCTAAGAGGAGCAGGAAAAAGCAAAAAATTTCAGAATTGCACCTTGCAATGCGGAGAAATTACTGTTTGTGCATTTACAATATTCATTGATTTTTGCCATTGAAAAACATCATGTTATTCATATACCAGAAATGTTTGAAGCTACTGACTGAATGAAAGGAGCTGGCATCTCACTCTCTTTGAATCTTCTTTATCATGCTAAGAGGAGCAGGAAAAAGCAAAAAATTTCAGAATTGCACCTTGCAATGTGGAGAAATTACTGTTTGTGCATTTACAATATTCATTGATTTTTACCATTGAAAAACGTCCAGAAATGATTGAAGCTACTGACTGAATGAAAGTAGCTGGCATCTCACTCTCTTTGAATCTTCTTTATCATGCTAAGAGGAGCAGGAAAAAGCAAAAAATTTCAGACTTGCACCTTGCAATGCGGAGAAATTACTGTTTGTGCATTTACAATATTCATTGATTTTTGCCATTGAAAAACATCATGTTATTCATATACCAGAAATGTTTGAAGCTACTGACTGAATGAAAGGAGCTGGCATCTCACTCTCTTTGAATCTTCTTTATCATGCTAAGAGGAGCAGGAAAAAGCAAAAAATTTCAGAATTGCACCTTGCAATGCGGAGAAATTACTGTTTGTGCATTTACAATATTCATTGATTTTTGCCATTGAAAAACATCATGTTATTCATATACCAGAAATGTTTGAAGCTACTGACTGAATGAAAGGAGCTGGCATCTCACTCTCTTTGAATCTTCTTTATCATGCTAAGAGGAGCAGGAAAAAGCAAAAAATTTCAGAATTGCACCTTGCAATGCGGAGAAATTACTGTTTGTGCATTTACAATATTCATTGATTTTTGCCATTGAAAAACATCATGTTATTCATATACCAGAAATGTTTGAAGCTACTGACTGAATGAAAGGAGCTGGCATCTCACTCTCTTTGAATCTTCTTTATCATGCTAAGAGGAGCAGGAAAAAGCAAAAAATTTCAGAATTGCACCTTGCAATGCGGAGAAATTACTGTTTGTGCTTTTACAATATTCATTGATTTTTGCCATTGAAAAACGTCCAGAAATGATTGAAGCTACTGACTGAATGAAAGGAGCTGGCATCTCACTCTCTTTGAATCTTCTTTATCATGCTAAGAGGAGCAGGAAAAATCAAAAAATTTCAGAATTGCACCTTGCAATGCGGAGAAATTACTGTTTGTGCATTTACAATATTCATTGATTTTTGCCATTGAAAAACATGTTATTCATATACCAGAAATGTTTGAAGCTACTGACTGAATGAAAGGAGCTGGCACCTCACTCTCTTTGAATCTTCTTTATCATGCTAAGAGGAGCGGGAAAAAGCAAAAAATTTCAGAATTGCACCTTGCAATGCGGAGAAATTACTGTTTGTGCATTTACAATATTCATTGATTTTTGCCATTGAAAAACGTCCAGAAATGATTGAAGCTACTGACTGAATGAAAGGAGCTGGCATCTCACTCTCTTTGAATCTTCTTTATCATGCTAAGAGGAGCAGGAAAAAGCAAAAAATTTCAGAATTGCACCTTGCAATGCGGAGAAATTACTGTTTGTGCATTTACAATATTCATTGATTTTTGCCATTGAAAAACGTCCAGAAATGATTGAAGCTACTGACTGAATGAAAGGAGCTGGCATCTCACTCTCTTTGAATCTTCTTTATCATGCTAAGAGGAGCAGGAAAAAGCAAAAAATTTCAGAATTGCACCTTGCAATGCGGAGAAATTACTGTTTGTGCATTTACAATATTCATTGATTTTTGCCATTGAAAAACATCATGTTATTCATATACCAGAAATGTTTGAAGCTACTGACTGAATGAAAGGAGCTGGCATCTCACTCTCTTTGAATCTTCTTTATCATGCTAAGAGGAGCAGGAAAAAGCAAAAAATTTCAGAATTGCACCTTGCAATGTGGAGAAATTACTGTTTGTGCATTTACAATATTCATTGATTTTTACCATTGAAAAACGTCCAGAAATGATTGAAGCTACTGACTGAATGAAAGTAGCTGGCATCTCACTCTCTTTGAATCTTCTTTATCATGCTAAGAGGAGCAGGAAAAAGCAAAAAATTTCAGACTTGCACCTTGCAATGCGGAGAAATTACTGTTTGTGCATTTACAATATTCATTGATTTTTGCCATTGAAAAACATCATGTTATTCATATACCAGAAATGTTTGAAGCTACTGACTGAATGAAAGGAGCTGGCATCTCACTCTCTTTGAATCTTCTTTATCATGCTAAGAGGAGCAGGAAAAAGCAAAAAATTTCAGAATTGCACCTTGCAATGCGGAGAAATTACTGTTTGTGCATTTACAATATTCATTGATTTTTGCCATTGAAAAACATCATGTTATTCATATACCAGAAATGTTTGAAGCTACTGACTGAATGAAAGGAGCTGGCATCTCACTCTCTTTGAATCTTCTTTATCATGCTAAGAGGAGCAGGAAAAAGCAAAAAATTTCAGACTTGCACCTTGCAATGCGGAGAAATTACTGTTTGTGCATTTACAATATTCATTGATTTTTGCCATTGAAAAACATCATGTTATTCATATACCAGAAATGTTTGAAGCTACTGACTGAATGAAAGGAGCTGGCATCTCACTCTCTTTGAATCTTCTTTATCATGCTAAGAGGAGCAGGAAAAAGCAAAAAATTTCAGAATTGCACCTTGCAATGCGGAGAAATTACTGTTTGTGCTTTTACAATATTCATTGATTTTTGCCATTGAAAAACGTCCAGAAATGATTGAAGCTACTGACTGAATGAAAGGAGCTGGCATCTCACTCTCTTTGAATCTTCTTTATCATGCTAAGAGGAGCAGGAAAAATCAAAAAATTTCAGAATTGCACCTTGCAATGCGGAGAAATTACTGTTTGTGCATTTACAATATTCATTGATTTTTGCCATTGAAAAACATGTTATTCATATACCAGAAATGTTTGAAGCTACTGACTGAATGAAAGGAGCTGGCACCTCACTCTCTTTGAATCTTCTTTATCATGCTAAGAGGAGCGGGAAAAAGCAAAAAATTTCAGAATTGCACCTTGCAATGCGGAGAAATTACTGTTTGTGCATTTACAATATTCATTGATTTTTGCCATTGAAAAACGTCCAGAAATGATTGAAGCTACTGACTGAATGAAAGGAGCTGGCATCTCACTCTCTTTGAATCTTCTTTATCATGCTAAGAGGAGCAGGAAAAAGCAAAAAATTTCAGAATTGCACCTTGCAATGCGGAGAAATTACTGTTTGTGCATTTACAATATTCATTGATTTTTGCCATTGAAAAACGTCCAGAAATGATTGAAGCTACTGACTGAATGAAAGGAGCTGGCATCTCACTCTCTTTGAATCTTCTTTATCATGCTAAGAGGAGCAGGAAAAAGCAAAAAATTTCAGAATTGCACCTTGCAATGCGGAGAAATTACAGTTTGTGCATTTACAATATTCATTGATTTTTGCCATTGAAAAACATCCAGAAATGATTGAAGCTACTGACTGAATGAAAGGAGCTGGCATCTCACTCTCTTTGAATCTTCTTTATCATGCTAAGAGGAGCAGGAAAAAGCAAAAAATTTCAGAATTGCACCTTGCAATGCGGAGAAATTACTGTTTGTGCATTTACAATATTCATTGATTTTTGCCATTGAAAAACATCATGTTATTCATATACCAGAAATGTTTGAAGCTACTGACTGAATGAAAGGAGCTGGCATCTCACTCTCTTTGAATCTTCGTTATCATGCTAAGAGGAGCAGGAAAAAGCAAAAAATTTCAGAATTGCACCTTGCAATGTGGAGAAATTACTGTTTGTGCATTTACAATATTCATTGATTTTTACCATTGAAAAACGTCCCGAAATGATTGAAGCTACTGACTGAATGAAAGTAGCTGGCATCTCACTCTCTTTGAATCTTCTTTATCATGCTAAGAGGAGCAGGAAAAAGCAAAAAATTTCAGACTTGCACCTTGCAATGCGGAGAAATTACTGTTTGTGCATTTACAATATTCATTGATTTTTGCCATTGAAAAACGTCCAGAAATGATTGAAGGTACTGACTGAATGAAAGGAGCTGGCATCTCACTCTCTTTGAATCTTCTTTATCATGCTAAGAGGAGCAGGAAAAAGCAAAAAATTTCAGAATTGCACCTTGCAATGCGGAGAAATTACTGTTTGTGCATTTACAATATTCATTGATTTTTGCCACTGAAAAACGTCCAGAAATGATTGAAGCTACTGACTGAATGAAAGGAGCTGGCATCTCACTCTCTTTGAATCTTCTTTATCATGCTAAGAGGAGCAGGAAAAAGCAAAAAATTTCAGAATTGCACCTTGCAATGCGGAGAAATTACAGTTTGTGCATTTACAATATTCATTGATTTTTGCCATTGAAAAACATCCAGAAATGATTGAAGCTACTGACTGAATGAAAGGAGCTGGCATCTCACTCTCTTTGAATCTTCTTTATCATGCTAAGAGGAGCAGGAAAAAGCAAAAAATTTCAGAATTGCACCTTGCAATGCGGAGAAATTACTGTTTGTGCATTTACAATATTCATTGATTTTTGCCATTGAAAAACATCATGTTATTCATATACCAGAAATGTTTGAAGCTACTGACTGAAAGGAGCTGGCATCTCACTCTCTTTGAATCTTCTTTATCATGCTAAGAGGAGCAGGAAAAAGCAAAAAATTTCAGAATTGCACCTTGCAATGTGGAGAAATTACTGTTTGTGCATTTACAATATTCATTGATTTTTACCATTGAAAAACGTCCAGAAATGATTGAAGCTACTGACTGAATGAAAGTAGCTGGCATCTCACTCTCTTTGAATCTTCTTTATCATGCTAAGAGGAGCAGGAAAAAGCAAAAAATTTCAGACTTGCACCTTGCAATGCGGAGAAATTACTGTTTGTGCATTTACAATATTCATTGATTTTTGCCATTGAAAAACATCATGTTATTCATATACCAGAAATGTTTGAAGCTACTGACTGAATGAAAGGAGCTGGCATCTCACTCTCTTTGAATCTTCTTTATCATGCTAAGAGGAGCAGGAAAAAGCAAAAAATTTCAGAATTGCACCTTGCAATGCGGAGAAATTACTGTTTGTGCATTTACAATATTCATTGATTTTTGCCATTGAAAAACATCATGTTATTCATATACCAGAAATGTTTGAAGCTACTGACTGAATGAAAGGAGCTGGCATCTCACTCTCTTTGAATCTTCTTTATCATGCTAAGAGGAGCAGGAAAAAGCAAAAAATTTCAGACTTGCACCTTGCAATGCGGAGAAATTACTGTTTGTGCATTTACAATATTCATTGATTTTTGCCATTGAAAAACATCATGTTATTCATATACCAGAAATGTTTGAAGCTACTGACTGAATGAAAGGAGCTGGCATCTCACTCTCTTTGAATCTTCTTTATCATGCTAAGAGGAGCAGGAAAAAGCAAAAAATTTCAGAATTGCACCTTGCAATGCGGAGAAATTACTGTTTGTGCATTTACAATATTCATTGATTTTTGCCATTGAAAAACATCATGTTATTCATATACCAGAAATGTTTGAAGCTACTGACTGAATGAAAGGAGCTGGCATCTCACTCTCTTTGAATCTTCTTTATCATGCTAAGAGGAGCAGGAAAAAGCAAAAAATTTCAGAATTGCACCTTGCAATGCGGAGAAATTACTGTTTGTGCTTTTACAATATTCATTGATTTTTGCCATTGAAAAACGTCCAGAAATGATTGAAGCTACTGACTGAATGAAAGGAGCTGGCATCTCACTCTCTTTGAATCTTCTTTATCATGCTAAGAGGAGCAGGAAAAATGAAAAAATTTCAGAATTGCACCTTGCAATGCGGAGAAATTACTGTTTGTGCATTTACAATATTCATTGATTTTTGCCATTGAAAAACATGTTATTCATATACCAGAAATGTCTGAAGCTACTGACTGAATGAAAGGAGCTGGCACCTCACTCTCTTTGAATCTTCTTTATCATGCTAAGAGGAGCGGGAAAAAGCAAAAAATTTCAGAATTGCACCTTGCAATGCGGAGAAATTACTGTTTGTGCATTTACAATATTCATTGATTTTTGCCATTGAAAAACGTCCAGAAATGATTGAAGCTACTGACTGAATGAAAGGAGCTGGCATCTCACTCTCTTTGAATCTTCTTTATCATGCTAAGAGGAGCAGGAAAAAGCAAAAAATTTCAGAATTGCACCTTGCAATGCGGAGAAATTACTGTTTGTGCATTTACAATATTCATTGATTTTTGCCATTGAAAAACGTCCAGAAATGATTGAAGCTACTGACTGAATGAAAGGAGCTGGCATCTCACTCTCTTTGAATCTTCTTTATCATGCTAAGAGGAGCAGGAAAAAGCAAAAAATTTCAGAATTGCACCTTGCAATGCGGAGAAATTACAGTTTGTGCATTTACAATATTCATTGATTTTTGCCATTGAAAAACATCCAGAAATGATTGAAGCTACTGACTGAATGAAAGGAGCTGGCATCTCACTCTCTTTGAATCTTCTTTATCATGCTAAGAGGAGCAGGAAAAAGCAAAAAATTTCAGAATTGCACCTTGCAATGCGGAGAAATTACTGTTTGTGCATTTACAATATTCATTGATTTTTGCCATTGAAAAACATCATGTTATTCATATACCAGAAATGTTTGAAGCTACTGACTGAATGAAAGGAGCTGGCATCTCACTCTCTTTGAATCTTCGTTATCATGCTAAGAGGAGCAGGAAAAAGCAAAAAATTTCAGAATTGCACCTTGCAATGTGGAGAAATTACTGTTTGTGCATTTACAATATTCATTGATTTTTACCATTGAAAAACGTCCCGAAATGATTGAAGCTACTGACTGAATGAAAGTAGCTGGCATCTCACTCTCTTTGAATCTTCTTTATCATGCTAAGAGGAGCAGGAAAAAGCAAAAAATTTCAGACTTGCACCTTGCAATGCGGAGAAATTACTGTTTGTGCATTTACAATATTCATTGATTTTTGCCATTGAAAAACGTCCAGAAATGATTGAAGGTACTGACTGAATGAAAGGAGCTGGCATCTCACTCTCTTTGAATCTTCTTTATCATGCTAAGAGGAGCAGGAAAAAGCAAAAAATTTCAGAATTGCACCTTGCAATGCGGAGAAATTACTGTTTGTGCATTTACAATATTCATTGATTTTTGCCACTGAAAAACGTCCAGAAATGATTGAAGCTACTGACTGAATGAAAGGAGCTGGCATCTCACTCTCTTTGAATCTTCTTTATCATGCTAAGAGGAGCAGGAAAAAGCAAAAAATTTCAGAATTGCACCTTGCAATGCGGAGAAATTACAGTTTGTGCATTTACAATATTCATTGATTTTTGCCATTGAAAAACATCCAGAAATGATTGAAGCTACTGACTGAATGAAAGGAGCTGGCATCTCACTCTCTTTGAATCTTCTTTATCATGCTAAGAGGAGCAGGAAAAAGCAAAAAATTTCAGAATTGCACCTTGCAATGCGGAGAAATTACTGTTTGTGCATTTACAATATTCATTGATTTTTGCCATTGAAAAACATCATGTTATTCATATACCAGAAATGTTTGAAGCTACTGACTGAATGAAAGGAGCTGGCATCTCACTCTCTTTGAATCTTCTTTATCATGCTAAGAGGAGCAGGAAAAAGCAAAAAATTTCAGAATTGCACCTTGCAATGTGGAGAAATTACTGTTTGTGCATTTACAATATTCATTGATTTTTACCATTGAAAAACGTCCAGAAATGATTGAAGCTACTGACTGAATGAAAGTAGCTGGCATCTCACTCTCTTTGAATCTTCTTTATCATGCTAAGAGGAGCAGGAAAAAGCAAAAAATTTCAGACTTGCACCTTGCAATGCGGAGAAATTACTGTTTGTGCATTTACAATATTCATTGATTTTTGCCATTGAAAAACATCATGTTATTCATATACCAGAAATGTTTGAAGCTACTGACTGAATGAAAGGAGCTGGCATCTCACTCTCTTTGAATCTTCTTTATCATGCTAAGAGGAGCAGGAAAAAGCAAAAAATTTCAGAATTGCACCTTGCAATGCGGAGAAATTACTGTTTGTGCATTTACAATATTCATTGATTTTTGCCATTGAAAAACATCATGTTATTCATATACCAGAAATGTTTGAAGCTACTGACTGAATGAAAGGAGCTGGCATCTCACTCTCTTTGAATCTTCTTTATCATGCTAAGAGGAGCAGGAAAAAGCAAAAAATTTCAGACTTGCACCTTGCAATGCTGAGAAATTACTGTTTGTGCATTTACAATATTCATTGATTTTTGCCATTGAAAAACATCATGTTATTCATATACCAGAAATGTTTGAAGCTACTGACTGAATGAAAGGAGCTGGCATCTCACTCTCTTTGAATCTTCTTTATCATGCTAAGAGGAGCAGGAAAAAGCAAAAAATTTCAGAATTGCACCTTGCAATGCGGAGAAATTACTGTTTGTGCATTTACAATATTCATTGATTTTTGCCACTGAAAAACGTCCAGAAATGATTGAAGCTACTGACTGAATGAAAGGAGCTGGCATCTCACTCTCTTTGAATCTTCTTTATCATGCTAAGAGGAGCAGGAAAAAGCAAAAAATTTCAGAATTGCACCTTGCAATGCGGAGAAATTACAGTTTGTGCATTTACAATATTCATTGATTTTTGCCATTGAAAAACATCCAGAAATGATTGAAGCTACTGACTGAATGAAAGGAGCTGGCATCTCACTCTCTTTGAATCTTCTTTATCATGCTAAGAGGAGCAGGAAAAAGCAAAAAATTTCAGAATTGCACCTTGCAATGCGGAGAAATTACTGTTTGTGCATTTACAATATTCATTGATTTTTGCCATTGAAAAACATCATGTTATTCATATACCAGAAATGTTTGAAGCTACTGACTGAATGAAAGGAGCTGGCATCTCACTCTCTTTGAATCTTCTTTATCATGCTAAGAGGAGCAGGAAAAAGCAAAAAATTTCAGAATTGCACCTTGCAATGTGGAGAAATTACTGTTTGTGCATTTACAATATTCATTGATTTTTACCATTGAAAAACGTCCAGAAATGATTGAAGCTACTGACTGAATGAAAGTAGCTGGCATCTCACTCTCTTTGAATCTTCTTTATCATGCTAAGAGGAGCAGGAAAAAGCAAAAAATTTCAGACTTGCACCTTGCAATGCGGAGAAATTACTGTTTGTGCATTTACAATATTCATTGATTTTTGCCATTGAAAAACATCATGTTATTCATATACCAGAAATGTTTGAAGCTACTGACTGAATGAAAGGAGCTGGCATCTCACTCTCTTTGAATCTTCTTTATCATGCTAAGAGGAGCAGGAAAAAGCAAAAAATTTCAGAATTGCACCTTGCAATGCGGAGAAATTACTGTTTGTGCATTTACAATATTCATTGATTTTTGCCATTGAAAAACATCATGTTATTCATATACCAGAAATGTTTGAAGCTACTGACTGAATGAAAGGAGCTGGCATCTCACTCTCTTTGAATCTTCTTTATCATGCTAAGAGGAGCAGGAAAAAGCAAAAAATTTCAGAATTGCACCTTGCAATGCGGAGAAATTACTGTTTGTGCATTTACAATATTCATTGATTTTTGCCATTGAAAAACGTCCAGAAATGATTGAAGCTACTGACTGAATGAAAGGAGCTGGCATCTCACTCTCTTTGAATCTTCTTTATCATGCTAAGAGGAGCAGGAAAAATCAAAAAATTTCAGAATTGCACCTTGCAATGCGGAGAAATTACTGTTTGTGCATTTACCATATTCATTGATTTTTGCCATTGAAAAACATGTTATTCATATACCAGAAATGTTTGAAGCTACTGACTGAATGAAAGGAGCTGGCACCTCACTCTCTTTCAATCTTCTTTATCATGCTAAGAGGAGCGGGAAAAAGCAAAAAATTTCAGAATTGCACCTTGCAATGCGGAGAAATTACTGTTTGTGCATTTACAATATTCATTGATTTTTGCCATTGAAAAACGTCCAGAAATGATTGAAGGTACTGACTAAATGAAAGGAGCTGTCATCTCACTCTCTTTGAATCTTCTTTATCATGCTAAGAGGAGCAGGAAAAAGCAAAAAATTTCAGAATTGCACCTTGCAATGCAGAGAAATTACTGTTTGTGCATTTACAATATTCATTGATTTTTGCCATTGAAAAACGTCCAGAAATGATTGAAGCTACTGACTGAATGAAAGGAGCTGGCATCTCACTCTCTTTGAATCTTCTTTATCATGCTAAGAGGAGCAGGAAAAAGCAAAAAATTTCAGAATTGCACCTTGCAATACGGAGAAATTACAGTTTGTGCATTTACAATATTCATTGATTTTTGCCATTGAAAAACATCCAGAAATGATTGAAGCTACTGACTGAATGAAAGGAGCTGGCATCTCACTCTCTTTGAATCTTCTTTATCATGCTAAGAGGAGCAGGAAAAAGCAAAAAATTTCAGACTTGCACCTTGCAATGCGGAGAAATTACTGTTTGTGCATTTACAATATTCATTGATTTTTGCCATTGAAAAACATCATGTTATTCATATACCAGAAATGTTTGAAGCTACTGACTGAATGAAAGGAGCTGGCATCTCACTCTCTTTGAATCTTCTTTATCATGCTAAGAGGAGCAGGAAAAAGCAAAAAATTTCAGAATTGCACCTTGCAATGCGGAGAAATTACTGTTTGTGCATTTACAATATTCATTGATTTTTGCCATTGAAAAACGTCCAGAAATGATTGAAGCTACTGACTGAATGAAAGGAGCTGGCATCTCACTCTCTTTGAATCTTCTTTATCATGCTAAGAGGAGCAGGAAAAAGCAAAAAATTTCAGAATTGCACCTTGCAATGCGGAGAAATTACTGTTTGTGCATTTACAATATTCATTGATTTTTGCCATTGAAAAACATCATGTTATTCATATACCAGAAATGTTTGAAGCTACTGACTGAATGAAAGGAGCTGACATCTCACTCTCTTTGAATCTTCTTTATCATGCTAAGAGGAGCAGGAAAAAGCAAAAAATTTCAGAATTGCACCTTGCAATGCGGAGAAATTACTGTTTGTGCATTTACAATATTCATTGATTTTTGCCATTGAAAAATGTCCAGAAATGATTGAAGCTACTGACTGAATGAAAGGAGCTGGCATCTCACTCTCTTTGAATCTTCTTTATCATGCTAAGAGGAGCAGGAAAAAGCAAAAAATTTCAGAATTGCACCTTGCAATGCGGAGAAATTACTGTTTGTGCATTTACAATATTCATTGATTTTTGCCATTGAAAAACATCATGTTATTCATATACCAGAAATGTTTGAAGCTACTGACTGAATGAAAGGAGCTGGCATCTCACTCTCTTTGAATCTTCTTTATCATGCTAAGAGGAGCAGGAAAAAGCAAAAAATTTCAGAATTGCACCTTGCAATGTGGAGAAATTACTGTTTGTGCATTTACAATATTCATTGATTTTTGCCATTGAAAAACATCATGTTATTCATATACCAGAAATGTTTGAAGCTACTGACTGAATGAAAGGAGCTGGCATCTCACTCTCTTTGAATCTTCTTTATCATGCTAAGAGGAGCAGGAAAAAGCAAAAAATTTCAGAATTGCACCTTGCAATGTGGAGAAATTACTGTTTGTGCATTTACAATATTCATTGATTTTTACCATTGAAAAACGTCCAGAAATGATTGAAGCTACTGACTGAATGAAAGTAGCTGGCATCTCACTCTCTTTGAATCTTCTTTATCATGCTAAGAGGAGCAGGAAAAAGCAAAAAATTTCAGACTTGCACCTTGCAATGCGGAGAAATTACTGTTTGTGCATTTACATTATTCATTGATTTTTGCCATTGAAAAACGTCCAGAAATGAATGAAGGTACTGACTGAATGAAAGGAGCTGGCATCTCACTCTCTTTGAATCTTCTTTATCATGCTAAGAGGAGCAGGAAAAAGCAAAAAATTTCAGAATTGCACCTTGCAATGCGGAGAAATTACTGTTTGTGCATTTACAATATTCATTGATTTTTGCCACTGAAAAACGTCCAGAAATGATTGAAGCTACTGACTGAATGAAAGGAGCTGGCATCTCACTCTCTTTGAATCTTCTTTATCATGCTAAGAGGAGCAGGAAAAAGCAAAAAATTTCAGAATTGCACCTTGCAATGCGGAGAAATTACAGTTTGTGCATTTACAATATTCATTGATTTTTGCCATTGAAAAACATCCAGAAATGATTGAAGCTACTGACTGAATGAAAGGAGCTGGCATCTCACTCTCTTTGAATCTTCTTTATCATGCTAAGAGGAGCAGGAAAAAGCAAAAAATTTCAGAATTGCACCTTGCAATGCGGAGAAATTACTGTTTGTGCATTTACAATATTCATTGATTTTTGCCATTGAAAAACATCATGTTATTCATATACCAGAAATGTTTGAAGCTACTGACTGAATGAAAGGAGCTGGCATCTCACTCTCTTTGAATCTTCTTTATCATGCTAAGAGGAGCAGGAAAAAGCAAAAAATTTCAGAATTGCACCTTGCAATGTGGAGAAATTACTGTTTGTGCATTTACAATATTCATTGATTTTTACCATTGAAAAACGTCCAGAAATGATTGAAGCTACTGACTGAATGAAAGTAGCTGGCATCTCACTCTCTTTGAAACTTCTTTATCATGCTAAGAGGAGCAGGAAAAAGCAAAAAATTTCAGACTTGCACCTTGCAATGCGGAGAAATTACTGTTTGTGCATTTACAATATTCATTGATTTTTGCCATTGAAAAACATCATGTTATTCATATACCAGAAATGTTTGAAGCTACTGACTGAATGAAAGGAGCTGGCATCTCACTCTCTTTGAATCTTCTTTATCATGCTAAGAGGAGCAGGAAAAAGCAAAAAATTTCAGAATTGCACCTTGCAATGCGGAGAAATTACTGTTTGTGCATTTACAATATTCATTGATTTTTGCCATTGAAAAACATCATGTTATTCATATACCAGAAATGTTTGAAGCTACTGACTGAATGAAAGGAGCTGGCATCTCACTCTCTTTGAATCTTCTTTATCATGCTAAGAGGAGCAGGAAAAAGCAAAAAATTTCAGAATTGCACCTTGCAATGCGGAGAAATTACTGTTTGTGCATTTACAATATTCATTGATTTTTGCCATTGAAAAACGTCCAGAAATGATTGAAGCTACTGACTGAATGAAAGGAGCTGGCATCTCACTCTCTTTGAATCTTCTTTATCATGCTAAGAGGAGCAGGAAAAATCAAAAAATTTCAGAATTGCACCTTGCAATGCGGAGAAATTACTGTTTGTGCATTTACAATATTCATTGATTTTTGCCATTGAAAAACGTCCAGAAATGATTGAAGGTACTGACTGAATGAAAGGAGCTGGCATCTCACTCTCTTTGAATCTTCTTTATCATGCTAAGAGGAGCAGGAAAAAGCAAAAAATTTCAGAATTGCACCTTGCAATGCGGAGAAATTACTGTTTGTGCATTTACAATATTCATTGATTTTTGCCACTGAAAAACGTCCAGAAATGATTGAAGCTACTGACTGAATGAAAGGAGCTGGCATCTCACTCTCTTTGAATCTTCTTTATCATGCTAAGAGGAGCAGGAAAAAGCAAAAAATTTCAGAATTGCACCTTGCAATGCGGAGAAATTACAGTTTGTGCATTTACAATATTCATTGATTTTTGCCATTGAAAAACATCCAGAAATGATTGAAGCTACTGACTGAATGAAAGGAGCTGGCATCTCACTCTCTTTGAATCTTCTTTATCATGCTAAGAGGAGCAGGAAAAAGCAAAAAATTTCAGAATTGCACCTTGCAATGCGGAGAAATTACTGTTTGTGCATTTACAATATTCATTGATTTTTGCCATTGAAAAACATCATGTTATTCATATACCAGAAATGTTTGAAGCTACTGACTGAATGAAAGGAGCTGGCATCTCACTCTCTTTGAATCTTCTTTATCATGCTAAGAGGAGCAGGAAAAAGCAAAAAATTTCAGAATTGCACCTTGCAATGCGGAGAAATTACTGTTTGTGCATTTACAATATTCATTGATTTTTGCCATTGAAAAACGTCCAGAAATGATTGAAGCTACTGACTGAATGAAAGGAGCTGGCATCTCACTCTCTTTGAATCTTCTTTATCATGCTAAGAGGAGCAGGAAAAATCAAAAAATTTCAGAATTGCACCTTGCAATGCGGAGAAATTACTGTTTGTGCATTTACAATATTCATTGATTTTTGCCATTGAAAAACGTCCAGAAATGATTGAAGGTACTGACTGAATGAAAGGAGCTGGCATCTCACTCTCTTTGAATCTTCTTTATCATGCTAAGAGGAGCAGGAAAAAGCAAAAAATTTCAGAATTGCACCTTGCAATGCGGAGAAATTACTGTTTGTGCATTTACAATATTCATTGATTTTTGCCACTGAAAAACGTCCAGAAATGATTGAAGCTACTGACTGAATGAAAGGAGCTGGCATCTCACTCTCTTTGAATCTTCTTTATCATGCTAAGAGGAGCAGGAAAAAGCAAAAAATTTCAGAATTGCACCTTGCAATGCGGAGAAATTACAGTTTGTGCATTTACAATATTCATTGATTTTTGCCATTGAAAAACATCCAGAAATGATTGAAGCTACTGACTGAATGAAAGGAGCTGGCATCTCACTCTCTTTGAATCTTCTTTATCATGCTAAGAGGAGCAGGAAAAAGCAAAAAATTTCAGAATTGCACCTTGCAATGCGGAGAAATTACTGTTTGTGCATTTACAATATTCATTGATTTTTGCCATTGAAAAACATCATGTTATTCATATACCAGAAATGTTTGAAGCTACTGACTGAATGAAAGGAGCTGGCATCTCACTCTCTTTGAATCTTCTTTGTCATGCTAAGAGGAGCAGGAAAAAGCAAAAAATTTCAGAATTGCACCTTGCAATGTGGAGAAATTACTGTTTGTGCATTTACAATATTCATTGATTTTTACCATTGAAAAACGTCCAGAAATGATTGAAGCTACTGACTGAATGAAAGTAGCTGGCATCTCACTCTCTTTGAATCTTCTTTATCATGCTAAGAGGAGCAGGAAAAAGCAAAAAATTTCAGACTTGCACCTTGCAATGCGGAGAAATTACTGTTTGTGCATTTACAATATTCATTGATTTTTGCCATTGAAAAACATCATGTTATTCATATACCAGAAATGTTTGAAGCTACTGACTGAATGAAAGGAGCTGGCATCTCACTCTCTTTGAATCTTCTTTATCATGCTAAGAGGAGCAGGAAAAAGCAAAAAATTTCAGAATTGCACCTTGCAATGCGGAGAAATTACTGTTTGTGCATTTACAATATTCATTGATTTTTGCCATTGAAAAACATCATGTTATTCATATACCAGAAATGTTTGAAGCTACTGACTGAATGAAAGGAGCTGGCATCTCACTCTCTTTGAATCTTCTTTATCATGCTAAGAGGAGCAGGAAAAAGCAAAAAATTTCAGAATTGCACCTTGCAATGCGGAGAAATTACTGTTTGTGCATTTACAATATTCATTGATTTTTGCCATTGAAAAACGTCCAGAAATGATTGAAGCTACTGACTGAATGAAAGGAGCTGGCATCTCACTCTCTTTGAATCTTCTTTATCATGCTAAGAGGAGCAGGAAAAATCAAAAAATTTCAGAATTGCACCTTGCAATGCGGAGAAATTACTGTTTGTGCATTTACCATATTCATTGATTTTTGCCATTGAAAAACATGTTATTCATATACCAGAAATGTTTGAAGCTACTGACTGAATGAAAGGAGCTGGCACCTCACTCTCTTTCAATCTTCTTTATCATGCTAAGAGGAGCGGGAAAAAGCAAAAAATTTCAGAATTGCACCTTGCAATGCGGAGAAATTACTGTTTGTGCATTTACAATATTCATTGATTTTTGCCATTGAAAAACGTCCAGAAATGATTGAAGGTACTGACTAAATGAAAGGAGCTGTCATCTCACTCTCTTTGAATCTTCTTTATCATGCTAAGAGGAGCAGGAAAAAGCAAAAAATTTCAGAATTGCACCTTGCAATGCGGAGAAATTACTGTTTGTGCATTTACAATATTCATTGATTTTTGCCATTGAAAAACGTCCAGAAATGATTGAAGCTACTGACTGAATGAAAGGAGCTGGCATCTCACTCTCTTTGAATCTTCTTTATCATGCTAAGAGGAGCAGGAAAAAGCAAAAAATTTCAGAATTGCACCTTGCAATACGGAGAAATTACAGTTTGTGCATTTACAATATTCATTGATTTTTGCCATTGAAAAACATCCAGAAATGATTGAAGCTACTGACTGAATGAAAGGAGCTGGCATCTCACTCTCTTTGAATCTTCTTTATCATGCTAAGAGGAGCAGGAAAAAGCAAAAAATTTCAGACTTGCACCTTGCAATGCGGAGAAATTACTGTTTGTGCATTTACAATATTCATTGATTTTTGCCATTGAAAAACATCATGTTATTCATATACCAGAAATGTTTGAAGCTACTGACTGAATGAAAGGAGCTGGCATCTCACTCTCTTTGAATCTTCTTTATCATGCTAAGAGGAGCAGGAAAAAGCAAAAAATTTCAGAATTGCACCTTGCAATGCGGAGAAATTACTGTTTGTGCATTTACAATATTCATTGATTTTTGCCATTGAAAAACGTCCAGAAATGATTGAAGCTACTGACTGAATGAAAGGAGCTGGCATCTCACTCTCTTTGAATCTTCTTTATCATGCTAAGAGGAGCAGGAAAAAGCAAAAAATTTCAGAATTGCACCTTGCAATGCGGAGAAATTACTGTTTGTGCATTTACAATATTCATTGATTTTTGCCATTGAAAAACATCGTTATTCATATACCAGAAATGTTTGAAGCTACTGACTGAATGAAAGGAGCTGACATCTCACTCTCTTTGAATCTTCTTTATCATGCTAAGAGGAGCAGGAAAAAGCAAAAAATTTCAGAATTGCACCTTGCAATGCGGAGAAATTACTGTTTGTGCATTTACAATATTCATTGATTTTTGCCATTGAAAAACGTCCAGAAATGATTGAAGCTACTGACTGAATGAAAGGAGCTGGCATCTCACTCTCTTTGAATCTTCTTTATCATGCTAAGAGGAGCAGGAAAAAGCAAAAAATTTCAGAATTGCACCTTGCAATGCGGAGAAATTACTGTTTGTGCATTTACAATATTCATTGATTTTTGCCATTGAAAAACATCATGTTATTCATATACCAGAAATGTTTGAAGCTACTGACTGAATGAAAGGAGCTGGCATCTCACTCTCTTTGAATCTTCTTTATCATGCTAAGAGGAGCAGGAAAAAGCAAAAAATTTCAGAATTGCACCTTGCAATGTGGAGAAATTACTGTTTGTGCATTTACAATATTCATTGATTTTTGCCATTGAAAAACATCATGTTATTCATATACCAGAAATGTTTGAAGCTACTGACTGAATGAAAGGAGCTGGCATCTCACTCTCTTTGAATCTTCTTTATCATGCTAAGAGGAGCAGGAAAAAGCAAAAAATTTCAGAATTGCACCTTGCAATGTGGAGAAATTACTGTTTGTGCATTTACAATATTCATTGATTTTTACCATTGAAAAACGTCCAGAAATGATTGAAGCTACTGACTGAATGAAAGTAGCTGGCATCTCACTCTCTTTGAATCTTCTTTATCATGCTAAGAGGAGCAGGAAAAAGCAAAAAATTTCAGACTTGCACCTTGCAATGCGGAGAAATTACTGTTTGTGCATTTACAATATTCATTGATTTTTGCCATTGAAAAACGTCCAGAAATGATTGAAGGTACTGACTGAATGAAAGGAGCTGGCATCTCACTCTCTTTGAATCTTCTTTATCATGCTAAGAGGAGCAGGAAAAAGCAAAAAATTTCAGAATTGCACCTTGCAATGCGGAGAAATTACTGTTTGTGCATTTACAATATTCATTGATTTTTGCCACTGAAAAACGTCCAGAAATGATTGAAGCTACTGACTGAATGAAAGGAGCTGGCATCTCACTCTCTTTGAATCTTCTTTATCATGCTAAGAGGAGCAGGAAAAAGCAAAAAATTTCAGAATTGCACCTTGCAATGCGGAGAAATTACAGTTTGTGCATTTACAATATTCATTGATTTTTGCCATTGAAAAACATCCAGAAATGATTGAAGCTACTGACTGAATGAAAGGAGCTGGCATCTCACTCTCTTTGAATCTTCTTTATCATGCTAAGAGGAGCAGGAAAAAGCAAAAAATTTCAGAATTGCACCTTGCAATGCGGAGAAATTACTGTTTGTGCATTTACAATATTCATTGATTTTTGCCATTGAAAAACATCATGTTATTCATATACCAGAAATGTTTGAAGCTACTGACTGAATGAAAGGAGCTGGCATCTCACTCTCTTTGAATCTTCTTTATCATGCTAAGAGGAGCAGGAAAAAGCAAAAAATTTCAGAATTGCACCTTGCAATGTGGAGAAATTACTGTTTGTGCATTTACAATATTCATTGATTTTTACCATTGAAAAACGTCCAGAAATGATTGAAGCTACTGACTGAATGAAAGTAGCTGGCATCTCACTCTCTTTGAATCTTCTTTATCATGCTAAGAGGAGCAGGAAAAAGCAAAAAATTTCAGACTTGCACCTTGCAATGCGGAGAAATTACTGTTTGTGCATTTACAATATTCATTGATTTTTGCCATTGAAAAACATCATGTTATTCATATACCAGAAATGTTTGAAGCTACTGACTGAATGAAAGGAGCTGGCATCTCACTCTCTTTGAATCTTCTTTATCATGCTAAGAGGAGCAGGAAAAAGCAAAAAATTTCAGAATTGCACCTTGCAATGCGGAGAAATTACTGTTTGTGCATTTACAATATTCATTGATTTTTGCCATTGAAAAACATCATGTTATTCATATACCAGAAATGTTTGAAGCTACTGACTGAATGAAAGGAGCTGGCATCTCACTCTCTTTGAATCTTCTTTATCATGCTAAGAGGAGCAGGAAAAAGCAAAAAATTTCAGAATTGCACCTTGCAATGCGGAGAAATTACTGTTTGTGCATTTACAATATTCATTGATTTTTGCCATTGAAAAACGTCCAGAAATGATTGAAGCTACTGACTGAATGAAAGGAGCTGGCATCTCACTCTCTTTGAATCTTCTTTATCATGCTAAGAGGAGCAGGAAAAATCAAAAAATTTCAGAATTGCACCTTGCAATGCGGAGAAATTACTGTTTGTGCATTTACAATATTCATTGATTTTTGCCATTGAAAAACATGTTATTCATATACCAGAAATGTTTGAAGCTACTGACTGAATGAAAGGAGCTGGCACCTCACTCTCTTTCAATCTTCTTTATCATGCTAAGAGGAGCGGGAAAAAGCAAAAAATTTCAGAATTGCACCTTGCAATGCGGAGAAATTACTGTTTGTGCATTTACAATATTCATTGATTTTTGCCATTGAAAAACGTCCAGAAATGATTGAAGGTACTGACTAAATGAAAGGAGCTGTCATCTCACTCTCTTTGAATCTTCTTTATCATGCTAAGAGGAGCAGGAAAAAGCAAAAAATTTCAGAATTGCACCTTGCAATGCGGAGAAATTACTGTTTGTGCATTTACAATATTCATTGATTTTTGCCATTGAAAAACGTCCAGAAATGATTGAAGCTACTGACTGAATGAAAGGAGCTGGCATCTCACTCTCTTTGAATCTTCTTTATCATGCTAAGAGGAGCAGGAAAAAGCAAAAAATTTCAGAATTGCACCTTGCAATTCGGAGAAATTACAGTTTGTGCATTTACAATATTCATTGATTTTTGCCATTGAAAAACATCCAGAAATGATTGAAGCTACTGACTGAATGAAAGGAGCTGGCATCTCACTCTCTTTGAATCTTCTTTATCATGCTAAGAGGAGCAGGAAAAAGCAAAAAATGTCAGACTTGCACCTTGCAATGCGGAGAAATTACTGTTTGTGCATTTACAATATTCATTGATTTTTGCCATTGAAAAACATCATGTTATTCATATACCAGAAATGTTTGAAGCTACTGACTGAATGAAAGGAGCTGGCATCTCACTCTCTTTGAATCTTCTTTATCATGCTAAGAGGAGCAGGAAAAAGCAAAAAATTTCAGAATTGCACCTTGCAATGCGGAGAAATTACTGTTTGTGCATTTACAATATTCATTGATTTTTGCCATTGAAAAACGTCCAGAAATGATTGAAGCTACTGACTGAATGAAAGGAGCTGGCATCTCACTCTCTTTGAATCTTCTTTATCATGCTAAGAGGAGCAGGAAAAAGCAAAAAATTTCAGAATTGCACCTTGCAATGCGGAGAAATTACTGTTTGTGCATTTACAATATTCATTGATTTTTGCCATTGAAAAACATCATGTTATTCATATACCAGAAATGTTTGAAGCTACTGACTGAATGAAAGGAGCTGACATCTCACTCTCTTTGAATCCTCTTTATCATGCTAAGAGGAGCAGGAAAAAGCAAAAAATTTCAGAATTGCACCTTGCAATGCGGAGTAATTACTGTTTGTGCATTTACAATATTCATTGATTTTTGCCATTGAAAAACGTCCAGAAATGATTGAAGCTACTGACTGAATGAAAGGAGCTGGCATCTCACTCTCTTTGAATCTTCTTTATCATGCTAAGAGGAGCAGGAAAAAGCAAAAAATTTCAGAATTGCACCTTGCAATGCGGAGAAATTACTGTTTGTGCATTTACAATATTCATTGATTTTTGCCATTGAAAAACATCATGTTATTCATATACCAGAAATGTTTGAAGCTACTGACTGAATGAAAGGAGCTGGCATCTCACTCTCTTTGAATCTTCTTTATCATGCTAAGAGGAGCAGGAAAAAGCAAAAAATTTCAGAATTGCACCTTGCAATGTGGAGAAATTACTGTTTGTGCATTTACAATATTCATTGATTTTTGCCATTGAAAAACATCATGTTATTCATATACCAGAAATGTTTGAAACTACTGACTGAATGAAAGGAGCTGGCATCTCACTCTCTTTGAATCTTCTTTATCATGCTAAGAGGAGCAGGAAAAAGCAAAAAATTTCAGAATTGCACCTTGCAATGTGGAGAAATTACTGTTTGTGCATTTACAATATTCATTGATTTTTACCATTGAAAAACGTCCAGAAATGATTGAAGCTACTGACTGAATGAAAGTAGCTGGCATCTCACTCTCTTTGAATCTTCTTTATCATGCTAAGAGGAGCAGGAAAAAGCAAAAAATTTCAGACTTGCACCTTGCAATGCGGAGAAATTACTGTTTGTGCATTTACAATATTCATTGATTTTTGCCATTGAAAAACATCATGTTATTCATATACCAGAAATGTTTGAAGCTACTGACTGAATGAAAGGAGCTGGCATCTCACTCTCTTTGAATCTTCTTTATCATGCTAAGAGGAGCAGGAAAAAGCAAAAAATTTCAGAATTGCACCTTGCAATGTGGAGAAATTACTGTTTGTGCATTTACAATATTCATTGATTTTTACCATTGAAAAACGTCCAGAAATGATTGAAGCTACTGACTGAATGAAAGTAGCTGGCATCTCACTCTCTTTGAATCTTCTTTATCATGCTAAGAGGAGCAGGAAAAAGCAAAAAATTTCAGACTTGCACCTTGCAATGCGGAGAAATTACTGTTTGTGCATTTACAATATTCATTGATTTTTGCCATTGAAAAACATCATGTTATTCATATACCAGAAATGTTTGAAGCTACTGACTGAATCAAAGGAGCTGGCATCTCACTCTCTTTGAATCTTCTTTATCATGCTAAGAGGAGCAGGAAAAAGCAAAAAATTTCAGAATTGCACCTTGCAATGCGGAGAAATTACTGTTTGTGCATTTACAATATTCATTGATTTTTGCCATTGAAAAACGTCCAGAAATGATTGAAGCTACTGACTGAATGAAAGGAGCTGGCATCTCACTCTCTTTGAATCTTCTTTATCATGCTAAGAGGAGCAGGAAAAAGCAAAAAATTTCAGAATTGCACCTTGCAATGCGGAGAAATTACTGTTTGTGCATTTACAATATTCATTGATTTTTGCCATTGAAAAACATCATGTTATTCATATACCAGAAATGTTTGAAGCTACTGACTGAATGAAAGGAGCTGGCATCTCACTCTCTTTGAATCTTCTTTATCATGCTAAGAGGAGCAGGAAAAAGCAAAAAATTTCAGAATTGCACCTTGCAATGCGGAGAAATTACTGTTTGTGCTTTTACAATATTCATTGATTTTTGCCATTGAAAAACGTCCAGAAATGATTGAAGCTACTGACTGAATGAAAGGAGCTGGCATCTCACTCTCTTTGAATCTTCTTTATCATGCTAAGAGGAGCAGGAAAAATCAAAAAATTTCAGAATTGCACCTTGCAATGTGGAGAAATTACTGTTTGTGCATTTACAATATTCATTGATTTTTACCATTGAAAAACGTCCAGAAATGATTGAAGCTACTGACTGAATGAAAGTAGCTGGCATCTCACTCTCTTTGAATCTTCTTTATCATGCTAAGAGGAGCAGGAAAAAGCAAAAAAATTTCAGACTTGCACCTTGCAATGCGGAGAAATTACTGTTTGTGCATTTACAATATTCATTGATTTTTGCCATTGAAAAACATCATGTTATTCATATACCAGAAATGTTTGAAGCTACTGACTGAATGAAAGGAGCTGGCATCTCACTCTCTTTGAATCTTCTTTATCATGCTAAGAGGAGCAGGAAAAAGCAAAAAATTTCAGAATTGCACCTTGCAATGCGGAGAAATTACAGTTTGTGCATTTACAATATTCATTGATTTTTGCCATTGAAAAACATCCAGAAATGATTGAAGCTACTGACTGAATGAAAGGAGCTGGCATCTCACTCTCTTTGAATCTTCTTTATCATGCTAAGAGGAGCAGGAAAAAGCAAAAAATTTCAGAATTGCACCTTGCAATGCGGAGAAATTACTGTTTGTGCATTTACAATATTCATTGATTTTTGCCATTGAAAAACATCATGTTATTCATATACCAGAAATGTTTGAAGCTACTGACTGAATGAAAGGAGCTGGCATCTCACTCTCTTTGAATCTTCGTTATCATGCTAAGAGGAGCAGGAAAAAGCAAAAAATTTCAGAATTGCACCTTGCAATGTGGAGAAATTACTGTTTGTGCATTTACAATATTCATTGATTTTTACCATTGAAAAACGTCCCGAAATGATTGAAGCTACTGACTGAATGAAAGTAGCTGGCATCTCACTCTCTTTGAATCTTCTTTATCATGCTAAGAGGAGCAGGAAAAAGCAAAAAATTTCAGACTTGCACCTTGCAATGCGGAGAAATTACTGTTTGTGCATTTACAATATTCATTGATTTTTGCCATTGAAAAACGTCCAGAAATGATTGAAGGTACTGACTGAATGAAAGGAGCTGGCATCTCACTCTCTTTGAATCTTCTTTATCATGCTAAGAGGAGCAGGAAAAAGCAAAAAATTTCAGAATTGCACCTTGCAATGCGGAGAAATTACTGTTTGTGCATTTACAATATTCATTGATTTTTGCCACTGAAAAACGTCCAGAAATGATTGAAGCTACTGACTGAATGAAAGGAGCTGGCATCTCACTCTCTTTGAATCTTCTTTATCATGCTAAGAGGAGCAGGAAAAAGCAAAAAATTTCAGAATTGCACCTTGCAATGCGGAGAAATTACAGTTTGTGCATTTACAATATTCATTGATTTTTGCCATTGAAAAACATCCAGAAATGATTGAAGCTACTGACTGAATGAAAGGAGCTGGCATCTCACTCTCTTTGAATCTTTTTTATCATGCTAAGAGGAGCAGGAAAAAGCAAAAAATTTCAGAATTGCACCATGCAATGCGGAGAAATTACTGTTTGTGCATTTACAATATTCATTGATTTTTGCCATTGAAAAACATCATGTTATTCATATACCAGAAATGTTTGAAGCTACTGACTGAATGAAAGGAGCTGGCATCTCACTCTCTTTGAATCTTCTTTATCATGCTAAGAGGAGCAGGAAAAAGCAAAAAATTTCAGAATTGCACCTTGCAATGTGGAGAAATTACTGTTTGTGCATTTACAATATTCATTGATTTTTACCATTGAAAAACGTCCAGAAATGATTGAAGCTACTGACTGAATGAAAGTAGCTGGCATCTCACTCTCTTTGAATCTTCTTTATCATGCTAAGAGGAGCAGGAAAAAGCAAAAAATTTCAGACTTGCACCTTGCAATGCGGAGAAATTACTGTTTGTGCATTTACAATATTCATTGATTTTTGCCATTGAAAAACATCATGTTATTCATATACCAGAAATGTTTGAAGCTACTGACTGAATGAAAGGAGCTGGCATCTCACTCTCTTTGAATCTTCTTTATCATGCTAAGAGGAGCAGGAAAAAGCAAAAAATTTCAGAATTGCACCTTGCAATGCGGAGAAATTACTGTTTGTGCATTTACAATATTCATTGATTTTTGCCATTGAAAAACATCATGTTATTCATATACCAGAAATGTTTGAAGCTACTGACTGAATGAAAGGAGCTGGCATCTCACTCTCTTTGAATCTTCTTTATCATGCTAAGAGGAGCAGGAAAAAGCAAAAAATTTCAGAATTGCACCTTGCAATGCGGAGAAATTACTGTTTGTGCATTTACAATATTCATTGATTTTTGCCATTGAAAAACGTCCAGAAATGATTGAAGCTACTGACTGAATGAAAGGAGCTGGCATCTCACTCTCTTTGAATCTTCTTTATCATGCTAAGAGGAGCAGGAAAAATCAAAAAATTTCAGAATTGCACCTTGCAATGCGGAGAAATTACTGTTTGTGCATTTACCATATTCATTGATTTTTGCCATTGAAAAACATGTTATTCATATACCAGAAATGTTTGAAACTACTGACTGAATGAAAGGAGCTGGCACCTCACTCTCTTTCAATCTTCTTTATCATGCTAAGAGGAGCGGGAAAAAGCAAAAAATTTCAGAATTGCACCTTGCAATGCGGAGAAATTACTGTTTGTGCATTTACAATATTCATTGATTTTTGCCATTGAAAAACGTCCAGAAATGATTGAAGGTACTGACTAAATGAAAGGAGCTGTCATCTCACTCTCTTTGAATCTTCTTTATCATGCTAAGAGGAGCAGGAAAAAGCAAAAAATTTCAGAATTGCACCTTGCAATGCGGAGAAATTACTGTTTGTGCATTTACAATATTCATTGATTTTTGCCATTGAAAAACGTCCAGAAATGATTGAAGCTACTGACTGAATGAAAGGAGCTGGCATCTCACTCTCTTTGAATCTTCTTTATCATGCTAAGAGGAGCAGGAAAAAGCAAAAAATTTCAGAATTGCACCTTGCAATACGGAGAAATTACAGTTTGTGCATTTACAATATTCATTGATTTTTGCCATTGAAAAACATCCAGAAATGATTGAAGCTACTGACTGAATGAAAGGAGCTGGCATCTCACTCTCTTTGAATCTTCTTTATCATGCTAAGAGGAGCAGGAAAAAGCAAAAAATTTCAGACTTGCACCTTGCAATGCGGAGAAATTACTGTTTGTGCATTTACAATATTCATTGATTTTTGCCATTGAAAAACATCATGTTATTCATATACCAGAAATGTTTGAAGCTACTGACTGAATGAAAGGAGCTGGCATCTCACTCTCTTTGAATCTTCTTTATCATGCTAAGAGGAGCAGGAAAAAGCAAAAAATTTCAGAATTGCACCTTGCAATGCGGAGAAATTACTGTTTGTGCATTTACAATATTCATTGATTTTTGCCATTGAAAAACGTCCAGAAATGATTGAAGCTACTGACTGAATGAAAGGAGCTGGCATCTCACTCTCTTTGAATCTTCTTTATCATGCTAAGAGGAGCAGGAAAAAGCAAAAAATTTCAGAATTGCACCTTGCAATGCGGAGAAATTACTGTTTGTGCATTTACAATATTCATTGATTTTTGCCATTGAAAAACATCATGTTATTCATATACCAGAAATGTTTGAAGCTACTGACTGAATGAAAGGAGCTGACATCTCACTCTCTTTGAATCTTCTTTATCATGCTAAGAGGAGCAGGAAAAAGCAAAAAATTTCAGAATTGCACCTTGCAATGCGGAGAAATTACTGTTTGTGCATTTACAATATTCATTGATTTTTGCCATTGAAAAACGTCCAGAAATGATTGAAGCTACTGACTGAATGAAAGGAGCTGGCATCTCACTCTCTTTGAATCTTCTTTATCATGCTAAGAGGAGCAGGAAAAAGCAAAAAATTTCAGAATTGCACCTTGCAATGCGGAGAAATTACTGTTTGTGCATTTACAATATTCATTGATTTTTGCCATTGAAAAACATCATGTTATTCATATACCAGAAATGTTTGAAGCTACTGACTGAATGAAAGGAGCTGGCATCTCACTCTCTTTGAATCTTCTTTATCATGCTAAGAGGAGCAGGAAAAAGCAAAAAATTTCAGAATTGCACCTTGCAATGTGGAGAAATTACTGTTTGTGCATTTACAATATTCATTGATTTTTACCATTGAAAAACGTCCAGAAATGATTGAAGCTACTGACTGAATGAAAGTAGCTGGCATCTCACTCTCTTTGAATCTTCTTTATCATGCTAAGAGGAGCAGGAAAAAGCAAAAAATTTCAGACTTGCACCTTGCAATGCGGAGAAATTACTGTTTGTGCATTTACAATATTCATTGATTTTTGCCATTGAAAAACGTCCAGAAATGATTGAAGGTACTGACTGAATGAAAGGAGCTGGCATCTCACTCTCTTTGAATCTTCTTTATCATGCTAAGAGGAGCAGGAAAAAGCAAAAAATTTCAGAATTGCACCTTGCAATGCGGAGAAATTACTGTTTGTGCATTTACAATATTCATTGATTTTTGCCACTGAAAAACGTCCAGAAATGATTGAAGCTACTGACTGAATGAAAGGAGCTGGCATCTCACTCTCTTTGAATCTTCTTTATCATGCTAAGAGGAGCAGGAAAAAGCAAAAAATTTCAGAATTGCACCTTGCAATGCGGAGAAATTACAGTTTGTGCATTTACAATATTCATTGATTTTTGCCATTGAAAAACATCCAGAAATGATTGAAGCTACTGACTGAATGAAAGGAGCTGGCATCTCACTCTCTTTGAATCTTCTTTATCATGCTAAGAGGAGCAGGAAAAAGCAAAAAATTTCAGAATTGCACCTTGCAATGCGGAGAAATTACTGTTTGTGCATTTACAATATTCATTGATTTTTGCCATTGAAAAACATCATGTTATTCATATACCAGAAATGTTTGAAGCTACTGACTGAATGAAAGGAGCTGGCATCTCACTCTCTTTGAATCTTCTTTATCATGCTAAGAGGAGCAGGAAAAAGCAAAAAATTTCAGAATTGCACCTTGCAATGTGGAGAAATTACTGTTTGTGCATTTACAATATTCATTGATTTTTACCATTGAAAAACGTCCAGAAATGATTGAAGCTACTGACTGAATGAAAGTAGCTGGCATCTCACTCTCTTTGAATCTTCTTTATCATGCTAAGAGGAGCAGGAAAAAGCAAAAAATTTCAGACTTGCACCTTGCAATGCGGAGAAATTACTGTTTGTGCATTTACAATATTCATTGATTTTTGCCATTGAAAAACATCATGTTATTCATATACCAGAAATGTTTGAAGCTACTGACTGAATGAAAGGAGCTGACATCTCACTCTCTTTGAATCTTCTTTATCATGCTAAGAGGAGCAGGAAAAAGCAAAAAATTTCAGAATTGCACCTTGCAATGCGGAGAAATTACTATTTGTGCATTTACAATATTCATTGATTTTTGCCATTGAAAAACATCATGTTATTCATATACCAGAAATGTTTGAAGCTACTGACTGAATGAAAGGAGCTGACATCTCACTCTCTTTGAATCTTCTTTATCATGCTAAGAGGAGCAGGAAAAAGCAAAAAATTTCAGAATTGCACCTTGCAATGCGGAGAAATTACTGTTTGTGCATTTACAATATTCATTGATTTTTGCCATTGAAAAACGTCCAGAAATGATTGAAGCTACTGACTGAATGAAAGGAGCTGGCATCTCACTCTCTTTGAATCTTCTTTATCATGCTAAGAGGAGCAGGAAAAAGCAAAAAATTTCAGAATTGCACCTTGCAATGCGGAGAAATTACTGTTTGTGCATTTACAATATTCATTGATTTTTGCCATTGAAAAACATCATGTTATTCATATACCAGAAATGTTTGAAGCTACTGACTGAATGAAAGGAGCTGGCATCTCACTCTCTTTGAATCTTCTTTATCATGCTAAGAGGAGCAGGAAAAAGCAAAAAATTTCAGAATTGCACCTTGCAATGTGGAGAAATTACTGTTTGTGCATTTACAATATTCATTGATTTTTGCCATTGAAAAACATCATGTTATTCATATACCAGAAATGTTTGAAGCTACTGACTGAATGAAAGGAGCTGGCATCTCACTCTCTTTGAATCTTCTTTATCATGCTAAGAGGAGCAGGAAAAAGCAAAAAATTTCAGAATTGCACCTTGCAATGTGGAGAAATTACTGTTTGTGCATTTACAATATTCATTGATTTTTACCATTGAAAAACGTCCAGAAATGATTGAAGCTACTGACTGAATGAAAGTAGCTGGCATCTCACTCTCTTTGAATCTTCTTTATCATGCTAAGAGGAGCAGGAAAAAGCAAAAAATTTCAGACTTGCACCTTGCAATGCGGAGAAATTACTGTTTGTGCATTTACAATATTCATTGATTTTTGCCATTGAAAAACGTCCAGAAATGATTGAAGGTACTGACTGAATGAAAGGAGCTGGCATCTCACTCTCTTTGAATCTTCTTTATCATGCTAAGAGGAGCAGGAAAAAGCAAAAAATTTCAGAATTGCACCTTGCAATGCGGAGAAATTACTGTTTGTGCATTTACAATATTCATTGATTTTTGCCACTGAAAAACGTCCAGAAATGATTGAAGCTACTGACTGAATGAAAGGAGCTGGCATCTCACTCTCTTTGAATCTTCTTTATCATGCTAAGAGGAGCAGGAAAAAGCAAAAAATTTCAGAATTGCACCTTGCAATGCGGAGAAATTACAGTTTGTGCATTTACAATATTCATTGATTTTTGCCATTGAAAAACATCCAGAAATGATTGAAGCTACTGACTGAATGAAAGGAGCTGGCATCTCACTCTCTTTGAATCTTCTTTATCATGCTAAGAGGAGCAGGAAAAAGCAAAAAATTTCAGAATTGCACCTTGCAATGCGGAGAAATTACTGTTTGTGCATTTACAATATTCATTGATTTTTGCCATTGAAAAACATCATGTTATTCATATACCAGAAATGTTTGAAGCTACTGACTGAATGAAAGGAGCTGGCATCTCACTCTCTTTGAATCTTCTTTATCATGCTAAGAGGAGCAGGAAAAAGCAAAAAATTTCAGAATTGCACCTTGCAATGTGGAGAAATTACTGTTTGTGCATTTACAATATTCATTGATTTTTACCATTGAAAAACGTCCAGAAATGATTGAAGCTACTGACTGAATGAAAGTAGCTGGCATCTCACTCTCTTTGAATCTTCTTTATCATGCTAAGAGGAGCAGGAAAAAGCAAAAAATTTCAGACTTGCACCTTGCAATGCGGAGAAATTACTGTTTGTGCATTTACAATATTCATTGATTTTTGCCATTGAAAAACATCATGTTATTCATATACCAGAAATGTTTGAAGCTACTGACTGAATGAAAGGAGCTGGCATCTCACTCTCTTTGAATCTTCTTTATCATGCTAAGAGGAGCAGGAAAAAGCAAAAAATTTCAGAATTGCACCTTGCAATGCGGAGAAATTACTGTTTGTGCATTTACAATATTCATTGATTTTTGCCATTGAAAAACATCATGTTATTCATATACCAGAAATGTTTGAAGCTACTGACTGAATGAAAGGAGCTGGCATCTCACTCTCTTTGAATCTTCTTTATCATGCTAAGAGGAGCAGGAAAAAGCAAAAAATTTCAGAATTGCACCTTGCAATGCGGAGAAATTACTGTTTGTGCATTTACAATATTCATTGATTTTTGCCATTGAAAAACGTCCAGAAATGATTGAAGCTACTGACTGAATGAAAGGAGCTGGCATCTCACTCTCTTTGAATCTTCTTTATCATGCTAAGAGGAGCAGGAAAAATCAAAAAATTTCAGAATTGCACCTTGCAATGCGGAGAAATTACTGTTTGTGCATTTACAATATTCATTGATTTTTGCCATTGAAAAACGTCCAGAAATGATTGAAGGTACTGACTGAATGAAAGGAGCTGGCATCTCACTCTCTTTGAATCTTCTTTATCATGCTAAGAGGAGCAGGAAAAAGCAAAAAATTTCAGAATTGCACCTTGCAATGCGGAGAAATTACTGTTTGTGCATTTACAATATTCATTGATTTTTGCCACTGAAAAACGTCCAGAAATGATTGAAGCTACTGACTGAATGAAAGGAGCTGGCATCTCACTCTCTTTGAATCTTCTTTATCATGCTAAGAGGAGCAGGAAAAAGCAAAAAATTTCAGAATTGCACCTTGCAATGCGGAGAAATTACAGTTTGTGCATTTACAATATTCATTGATTTTTGCCATTGAAAAACATCCAGAAATGATTGAAGCTACTGACTGAATGAAAGGAGCTGGCATCTCACTCTCTTTGAATCTTCTTTATCATGCTAAGAGGAGCAGGAAAAAGCAAAAAATTTCAGAATTGCACCTTGCAATGCGGAGAAATTACTGTTTGTGCATTTACAATATTCATTGATTTTTGCCATTGAAAAACATCATGTTATTCATATACCAGAAATGTTTGAAGCTACTGACTGAATGAAAGGAGCTGGCATCTCACTCTCTTTGAATCTTCTTTATCATGCTAAGAGGAGCAGGAAAAAGCAAAAAATTTCAGAATTGCACCTTGCAATGTGGAGAAATTACTGTTTGTGCATTTACAATATTCATTGATTTTTACCATTGAAAAACGTCCAGAAATGATTGAAGCTACTGACTGAATGAAAGTAGCTGGCATCTCACTCTCTTTGAATCTTCTTTATCATGCTAAGAGGAGCAGGAAAAAGCAAAAAATTTCAGAATTGCACCTTGCAATGCGGAGAAATTACTGTTTGTGCATTTACAATATTCATTGATTTTTGCCATTGAAAAACATCATGTTATTCATATACCAGAAATGTTTGAAGCTACTGACTGAATGAAAGGAGCTGGCATCTCACTCTCTTTGAATCTTCTTTATCATGCTAAGAGGAGCAGGAAAAAGCAAAAAATTTCAGAATTGCACCTTGCAATGCGGAGAAATTACTGTTTGTGCATTTACAATATTCATTGATTTTTGCCATTGAAAAACGTCCAGAAATGATTGAAGCTACTGACTGAATGAAAGGAGCTGGCATCTCACTCTCTTTGAATCTTCTTTATCATGCTGAGGAGCAGGAAAAATCAAAAAATTTCAGAATTGCACCTTGCAATGCGGAGAAATTACTGTTTGTGCATTTACCATATTCATTGATTTTTGCCATTGAAAAACATGTTATTCATATACCAGAAATGTTTGAAGCTACTGACTGAATGAAAGGAGCTGGCACCTCACTCTCTTTCAATCTTCTTTATCATGCTAAGAGGAGCGGGAAAAAGCAAAAAATTTCAGAATTGCACCTTGCAATGCGGAGAAATTACTGTTTGTGCATTTACAATATTCATTGATTTTTGCCATTGAAAAACGTCCAGAAATGATTGAAGGTACTGACTAAATGAAAGGAGCTGTCATCTCACTCTCTTTGAATCTTCTTTATCATGCTAAGAGGAGCAGGAAAAAGCAAAAAATTTCAGAATTGCACCTTGCAATGCGGAGAAATTACTGTTTGTGCATTTACAATATTCATTGATTTTTGCCATTGAAAAACGTCCAGAAATGATTGAAGCTACTGACTGAATGAAAGGAGCTGGCATCTCACTCTCTTTGAATCTTCTTTATCATGCTAAGAGGAGCAGGAAAAAGCAAAAAATTTCAGAATTGCACCTTGCAATGCGGAGAAATTACTGTTTGTGCATTTACAATATTCATTGATTTTTGCCATTGAAAAACATCATGTTATTCATATACCAGAAATGTTTGAAGCTACTGACTGAATGAAAGGAGCTGGCATCTCACTCTCTTTGAATCTTCTTTATCATGCTAAGAGGAGCAGGAAAAAGCAAAAAATTTCAGAATTGCACCTTGCAATGTGGAGAAATTACTGTTTGTGCATTTACAATATTCATTGATTTTTACCATTGAAAAACGTCCAGAAATGATTGAAGCTACTGACTGAATGAAAGTAGCTGGCATCTCACTCTCTTTGAATCTTCTTTATCATGCTAAGAGGAGCAGGAAAAAGCAAAAAATTTCAGACTTGCACCTTGCAATGCGGAGAAATTACTGTTTGTGCATTTACAATATTCATTGATTTTTGCCATTGAAAAACGTCCAGAAATGATTGAAGGTACTGACTGAATGAAAGGAGCTGGCATCTCACTCTCTTTGAATCTTCTTTATCATGCTAAGAGGAGCAGGAAAAAGCAAAAAATTTCAGAATTGCACCTTGCAATGCGGAGAAATTACTGTTTGTGCATTTACAATATTCATTGATTTTTGCCACTGAAAAACGTCCAGAAATGATTGAAGCTACTGACTGAATGAAAGGAGCTGGCATCTCACTCTCTTTGAATCTTCTTTATCATGCTAAGAGGAGCAGGAAAAAGCAAAAAATTTCAGAATTGCACCTTGCAATGCGGAGAAATTACAGTTTGTGCATTTACAATATTCATTGATTTTTGCCATTGAAAAACATCCAGAAATGATTGAAGCTACTGACTGAATGAAAGGAGCTGGCATCTCACTCTCTTTGAATCTTCTTTATCATGCTAAGAGGAGCAGGAAAAAGCAAAAAATTTCAGAATTGCACCTTGCAATGCGGAGAAATTACTGTTTGTGCATTTACAATATTCATTGATTTTTGCCATTGAAAAACATCATGTTATTCATATACCAGAAATGTTTGAAGCTACTGACTGAATGAAAGGAGCTGGCATCTCACTCTCTTTGAATCTTCTTTATCATGCTAAGAGGAGCAGGAAAAAGCAAAAAATTTCAGAATTGCACCTTGCAATGTGGAGAAATTACTGTTTGTGCATTTACAATATTCATTGATTTTTACCATTGAAAAACGTCCAGAAATGATTGAAGCTACTGACTGAATGAAAGTAGCTGGCATCTCACTCTCTTTGAATCTTCTTTATCATGCTAAGAGGAGCAGGAAAAAGCAAAAAATTTCAGACTTGCACCTTGCAATGCGGAGAAATTACTGTTTGTGCATTTACAATATTCATTGATTTTTGCCATTGAAAAACATCATGTTATTCATATACCAGAAATGTTTGAAGCTACTGACTGAATGAAAGGAGCTGGCATCTCACTCTCTTTGAATCTTCTTTATCATGCTAAGAGGAGCAGGAAAAAGCAAAAAATTTCAGAATTGCACCTTGCAATGCGGAGAAATTACTGTTTGTGCATTTACAATATTCATTGATTTTTGCCATTGAAAAACATCATGTTATTCATATACCAGAAATGTTTGAAGCTACTGACTGAATGAAAGGAGCTGGCATCTCACTCTCTTTGAATCTTCTTTATCATGCTAAGAGGAGCAGGAAAAAGCAAAAAATTTCAGAATTGCACCTTGCAATGCGGAGAAATTACTGTTTGTGCATTTACAATATTCATTGATTTTTGCCATTGAAAAACGTCCAGAAATGATTGAAGCTACTGACTGAATGAAAGGAGCTGGCATCTCACTCTCTTTGAATCTTCTTTATCATGCTAAGAGGAGCAGGAAAAATCAAAAAATTTCAGAATTGCACCTTGCAATGCGGAGAAATTACTGTTTGTGCATTTACAATATTCATTGATTTTTGCCATTGAAAAACGTCCAGAAATGATTGAAGGTACTGACTGAATGAAAGGAGCTGGCATCTCACTCTCTTTGAATCTTCTTTATCATGCTAAGAGGAGCAGGAAAAAGCAAAAAATTTCAGAATTGCACCTTGCAATGCGGAGAAATTACTGTTTGTGCATTTACAATATTCATTGATTTTTGCCACTGAAAAACGTCCAGAAATGATTGAAGCTACTGACTGAATGAAAGGAGCTGGCATCTCACTCTCTTTGAATCTTCTTTATCATGCTAAGAGGAGCAGGAAAAAGCAAAAAATTTCAGAATTGCACCTTGCAATGCGGAGAAATTACAGTTTGTGCATTTACAATATTCATTGATTTTTGCCATTGAAAAACATCCAGAAATGATTGAAGCTACTGACTGAATGAAAGGAGCTGGCATCTCACTCTCTTTGAATCTTCTTTATCATGCTAAGAGGAGCAGGAAAAAGCAAAAAATTTCAGAATTGCACCTTGCAATGCGGAGAAATTACTGTTTGTGCATTTACAATATTCATTGATTTTTGCCATTGAAAAACATCATGTTATTCATATACCAGAAATGTTTGAAGCTACTGACTGAATGAAAGGAGCTGGCATCTCACTCTCTTTGAATCTTCTTTATCATGCTAAGAGGAGCAGGAAAAAGCAAAAAATTTCAGAATTGCACCTTGCAATGTGGAGAAATTACTGTTTGTGCATTTACAATATTCATTGATTTTTACCATTGAAAAACGTCCAGAAATGATTGAAGCTACTGACTGAATGAAAGTAGCTGGCATCTCACTCTCTTTGAATCTTCTTTATCATGCTAAGAGGAGCAGGAAAAAGCAAAAAATTTCAGACTTGCACCTTGCAATGCGGAGAAATTACTGTTTGTGCATTTACAATATTCATTGATTTTTGCCATTGAAAAACATCATGTTATTCATATACCAGAAATGTTTGAAGCTACTGACTGAATGAAAGGAGCTGGCATCTCACTCTCTTTGAATCTTCTTTATCATGCTAAGAGGAGCAGGAAAAAGCAAAAAATTTCAGAATTGCACCTTGCAATGCGGAGAAATTACTGTTTGTGCATTTACAATATTCATTGATTTTTGCCATTGAAAAACATCATGTTATTCATATACCAGAAATGTTTGAAGCTACTGACTGAATGAAAGGAGCTGGCATCTCACTCTCTTTGAATCTTCTTTATCATGCTAAGAGGAGCAGGAAAAAGCAAAAAATTTCAGAATTGCACCTTGCAATGCGGAGAAATTACTGTTTGTGCATTTACAATATTCATTGATTTTTGCCATTGAAAAACGTCCAGAAATGATTGAAGCTACTGACTGAATGAAAGGAGCTGGCATCTCACTCTCTTTGAATCTTCTTTATCATGCTGAGGAGCAGGAAAAATCAAAAAATTTCAGAATTGCACCTTGCAATGCGGAGAAATTACTGTTTGTGCATTTACCATATTCATTGATTTTTGCCATTGAAAAACATGTTATTCATATACCAGAAATGTTTGAAGCTACTGACTGAATGAAAGGAGCTGGCACCTCACTCTCTTTCAATCTTCTTTATCATGCTAAGAGGAGCGGGAAAAAGCAAAAAATTTCAGAATTGCACCTTGCAATGCGGAGAAATTACTGTTTGTGCATTTACAATATTCATTGATTTTTGCCATTGAAAAACGTCCAGAAATGATTGAAGGTACTGACTAAATGAAAGGAGCTGTCATCTCACTCTCTTTGAATCTTCTTTATCATGCTAAGAGGAGCAGGAAAAAGCAAAAAATTTCAGAATTGCACCTTGCAATGCGGAGAAATTACTGTTTGTGCATTTACAATATTCATTGATTTTTGCCATTGAAAAACGTCCAGAAATGATTGAAGCTACTGACTGAATGAAAGGAGCTGGCATCTCACTCTCTTTGAATCTTCTTTATCATGCTAAGAGGAGCAGGAAAAAGCAAAAAATTTCAGAATTGCACCTTGCAATGCGGAGAAATTACTGTTTGTGCATTTACAATATTCATTGATTTTTGCCATTGAAAAACATCATGTTATTCATATACCAGAAATGTTTGAAGCTACTGACTGAATGAAAGGAGCTGGCATCTCACTCTCTTTGAATCTTCTTTATCATGCTAAGAGGAGCAGGAAAAAGCAAAAAATTTCAGAATTGCACCTTGCAATGTGGAGAAATTACTGTTTGTGCATTTACAATATTCATTGATTTTTGCCATTGAAAAACATCATGTTATTCATATACCAGAAATGTTTGAAGCTACTGACTGAATGAAAGGAGCTGGCATCTCACTCTCTTTGAATCTTCTTTATCATGCTAAGAGGAGCAGGAAAAAGCAAAAAATTTCAGAATTGCACCTTGCAATGTGGAGAAATTACTGTTTGTGCATTTACAATATTCATTGATTTTTACCATTGAAAAACGTCCAGAAATGATTGAAGCTACTGACTGAATGAAAGTAGCTGGCATCTCACTCTCTTTGAATCTTCTTTATCATGCTAAGAGGAGCAGGAAAAAGCAAAAAATTTCAGACTTGCACCTTGCAATGCGGAGAAATTACTGTTTGTGCATTTACAATATTCATTGATTTTTGCCATTGAAAAACGTCCAGAAATGATTGAAGGTACTGACTGAATGAAAGGAGCTGGCATCTCACTCTCTTTGAATCTTCTTTATCATGCTAAGAGGAGCAGGAAAAAGCAAAAAATTTCAGAATTGCACCTTGCAATGCGGAGAAATTACTGTTTGTGCATTTACAATATTCATTGATTTTTGCCATTGAAAAACATCATGTTATTCATATACCAGAAATGTTTGAAGCTACTGACTGAATGAAAGGAGCTGGCATCTCACTCTCTTTGAATCTTCTTTATCATGCTAAGAGGAGCAGGAAAAAGCAAAAAATTTCAGAATTGCACCTTGCAATGCGGAGAAATTACTGTTTGTGCATTTACAATATTCATTGATTTTTGCCATTGAAAAACATCATGTTATTCATATACCAGAAATGTTTGAAGCTACTGACTGAATGAAAGGAGCTGGCATCTCACTCTCTTTGAATCTTCTTTATCATGCTAAGAGGAGCAGGAAAAAGCAAAAAATTTCAGAATTGCACCTTGCAATGTGGAGAAATTACTGTTTGTGCATTTACAATATTCATTGATTTTTACCATTGAAAAACGTCCAGAAATGATTGAAGCTACTGACTGAATGAAAGTAGCTGGCATCTCACTCTCTTTGAATCTTCTTTATCATGCTAAGAGGAGCAGGAAAAAGCAAAAAATTTCAGACTTGCACCTTGCAATGCGGAGAAATTACTGTTTGTGCATTTACAATATTCATTGATTTTTGCCATTGAAAAACATCATGTTATTCATATGCCAGAAATGTTTGAAGCTACTGACTGAATGAAAGGAGCTGGCATCTCACTCTCTTTGAATCTTCTTTATCATGCTAAGAGGAGCAGGAAAAAGCAAAAAATTTCAGAATTGCACCTTGCAATGCGGAGAAATTACTGTTTGTGCATTTACAATATTCATTGATTTTTGCCATTGAAAAACATCATGTTATTCATATACCAGAAATGTTTGAAGCTACTGACTGAATGAAAGGAGCTGGCATCTCACTCTCTTTGAATCTTCTTTATCATGCTAAGAGGAGCAGGAAAAAGCAAAAAATTTCAGAATTGCACCTTGCAATGCGGAGAAATTACTGTTTGTGCATTTACAATATTCATTGATTTTTGCCATTGAAAAACGTCCAGAAATGATTGAAGCTACTGACTGAATGAAAGGAGCTGGCATCTCACTCTCTTTGAATCTTCTTTATCATGCTAAGAGGAGCAGGAAAAATCAAAAAATTTCAGAATTGCACCTTGCAATGCGGAGAAATTACTGTTTGTGCATTTACAATATTCATTGATTTTTGCCATTGAAAAACGTCCAGAAATGATTGAAGGTACTGACTGAATGAAAGGAGCTGGCATCTCACTCTCTTTGAATCTTCTTTATCATGCTAAGAGGAGCAGGAAAAAGCAAAAAATTTCAGAATTGCACCTTGCAATGCGGAGAAATTACTGTTTGTGCATTTACAATATTCATTGATTTTTACCATTGAAAAACGTCCAGAAATGATTGAAGCTACTGACTGAATGAAAGTAGCTGGCATCTCACTCTCTTTGAATCTTCTTTATCATGCTAAGAGGAGCAGGAAAAAGCAAAAAATTTCAGACTTGCACCTTGCAATGCGGAGAAATTACTGTTTGTGCATTTACAATATTCATTGATTTTTGCCATTGAAAAACATCATGTTATTCATATACCAGAAATGTTTGAAGCTACTGACTGAATGAAAGGAGCTGGCATCTCACTCTCTTTGAATCTTCTTTATCATGCTAAGAGGAGCAGGAAAAAGCAAAAAATTTCAGAATTGCACCTTGCAATGCGGAGAAATTACTGTTTGTGCATTTACAATATTCATTGATTTTTGCCATTGAAAAACATCATGTTATTCATATACCAGAAATGTTTGAAGCTACTGACTGAATGAAAGGAGCTGGCATCTCACTCTCTTTGAATCTTCTTTATCATGCTAAGAGGAGCAGGAAAAAGCAAAAAATTTCAGAATTGCACCTTGCAATGCGGAGAAATTACTGTTTGTGCATTTACAATATTCATTGATTTTTGCCATTGAAAAACGTCCAGAAATGATTGAAGCTACTGACTGAATGAAAGGAGCTGGCATCTCACTCTCTTTGAATCTTCTTTATCATGCTAAGAGGAGCAGGAAAAATCAAAAAATTTCAGAATTGCACCTTGCAATGCGGAGAAATTACTGTTTGTGCATTTACCATATTCATTGATTTTTGCCATTGAAAAACATGTTATTCATATACCAGAAATGTTTGAAGCTACTGACTGAATGAAAGGAGCTGGCACCTCACTCTCTTTCAATCTTCTTTATCATGCTAAGAGGAGCGGGAAAAAGCAAAAAATTTCAGAATTGCACCTTGCAATGCGGAGAAATTACTGTTTGTGCATTTACAATATTCATTGATTTTTGCCATTGAAAAACGTCCAGAAATGATTGAAGGTACTGACTAAATGAAAGGAGCTGTCATCTCACTCTCTTTGAATCTTCTTTATCATGCTAAGAGGAGCAGGAAAAAGCAAAAAATTTCAGAATTGCACCTTGCAATGCGGAGAAATTACTGTTTGTGCATTTACAATATTCATTGATTTTTGCCATTGAAAAACGTCCAGAAATGATTGAAGCTACTGACTGAATGAAAGGAGCTGGCATCTCACTCTCTTTGAATCTTCTTTATCATGCTAAGAGGAGCAGGAAAAAGCAAAAAATTTCAGAATTGCACCTTGCAATGCGGAGAAATTACTGTTTGTGCATTTACAATATTCATTGATTTTTGCCATTGAAAAACATCATGTTATTCATATACCAGAAATGTTTGAAGCTACTGACTGAATGAAAGGAGCTGGCATCTCACTCTCTTTGAATCTTCTTTATCATGCTAAGAGGAGCAGGAAAAAGCAAAAAATTTCAGAATTGCACCTTGCAATGTGGAGAAATTACTGTTTGTGCATTTACAATATTCATTGATTTTTGCCATTGAAAAACATCATGTTATTCATATACCAGAAATGTTTGAAGCTACTGACTGAATGAAAGGAGCTGGCATCTCACTCTCTTTGAATCTTCTTTATCATGCTAAGAGGAGCAGGAAAAAGCAAAAAATTTCAGAATTGCACCTTGCAATGTGGAGAAATTACTGTTTGTGCATTTACAATATTCATTGATTTTTACCATTGAAAAACGTCCAGAAATGATTGAAGCTACTGACTGAATGAAAGTAGCTGGCATCTCACTCTCTTTGAATCTTCTTTATCATGCTAAGAGGAGCAGGAAAAAGCAAAAAATTTCAGACTTGCACCTTGCAATGCGGAGAAATTACTGTTTGTGCATTTACAATATTCATTGATTTTTGCCATTGAAAAACGTCCAGAAATGATTGAAGGTACTGACTGAATGAAAGGAGCTGGCATCTCACTCTCTTTGAATCTTCTTTATCATGCTAAGAGGAGCAGGAAAAAGCAAAAAATTTCAGAATTGCACCTTGCAATGCGGAGAAATTACTGTTTGTGCATTTACAATATTCATTGATTTTTGCCACTGAAAAACGTCCAGAAATGATTGAAGCTACTGACTGAATGAAAGGAGCTGGCATCTCACTCTCTTTGAATCTTCTTTATCATGCTAAGAGGAGCAGGAAAAAGCAAAAAATTTCAGAATTGCACCTTGCAATGCGGAGAAATTACAGTTTGTGCATTTACAATATTCATTGATTTTTGCCATTGAAAAACATCCAGAAATGATTGAAGCTACTGACTGAAGGAAAGGAGCTGGCATCTCACTCTCTTTGAATCTTCTTTATCATGCTAAGAGGAGCAGGAAAAAGCAAAAAATTTCAGAATTGCACCTTGCAATGCGGAGAAATTACTGTTTGTGCATTTACAATATTCATTGATTTTTGCCATTGAAAAACATCATGTTATTCATATACCAGAAATGTTTGAAGCTACTGACTGAATGAAAGGAGCTGGCATCTCACTCTCTTTGAATCTTCTTTATCATGCTAAGAGGAGCAGGAAAAAGCAAAAAATTTCAGAATTGCACCTTGCAATGTGGAGAAATTACTGTTTGTGCATTTACAATATTCATTGATTTTTACCATTGAAAAACGTCCAGAAATGATTGAAGCTACTGACTGAATGAAAGTAGCTGGCATCTCACTCTCTTTGAATCTTCTTTATCATGCTAAGAGGAGCAGGAAAAAGCAAAAAATTTCAGACTTGCACCTTGCAATGCGGAGAAATTACTGTTTGTGCATTTACAATATTCATTGATTTTTGCCATTGAAAAACATCATGTTATTCATATACCAGAAATGTTTGAAGCTACTGACTGAATGAAAGGAGCTGGCATCTCACTCTCTTTGAATCTTCTTTATCATGCTAAGAGGAGCAGGAAAAAGCAAAAAATTTCAGAATTGCACCTTGCAATGCGGAGAAATTACTGTTTGTGCATTTACCATATTCATTGATTTTTGCCATTGAAAAACATGTTATTCATATACCAGAAATGTTTGAAGCTACTGACTGAATGAAAGGAGCTGGCACCTCACTCTCTTTCAATCTTCTTTATCATGCTAAGAGGAGCGGGAAAAAGCAAAAAATTTCAGAATTGCACCTTGCAATGCGGAGAAATTACTGTTTGTGCATTTACAATATTCATTGATTTTTGCCATTGAAAAACGTCCAGAAATGATTGAAGGTACTGACTAAATGAAAGGAGCTGTCATCTCACTCTCTTTGAATCTTCTTTATCATGCTAAGAGGAGCAGGAAAAAGCAAAAAATTTCAGAATTGCACCTTGCAATGCGGAGAAATTACTGTTTGTGCATTTACAATATTCATTGATTTTTGCCATTGAAAAACGTCCAGAAATGATTGAAGCTACTGACTGAATGAAAGGAGCTGGCATCTCACTCTCTTTGAATCTTCTTTATCATGCTAAGAGGAGCAGGAAAAAGCAAAAAATTTCAGAATTGCACCTTGCAATGCGGAGAAATTACTGTTTGTGCATTTACAATATTCATTGATTTTTGCCATTGAAAAACATCATGTTATTCATATACCAGAAATATTTGAAGCTACTGACTGAATGAAAGGAGCTGGCATCTCACTCTCTTTGAATCTTCTTTATCATGCTAAGAGGAGCAGGAAAAAGCAAAAAATTTCAGAATTGCACCTTGCAATGTGGAGAAATTACTGTTTGTGCATTTACAATATTCATTGATTTTTGCCATTGAAAAACATCATGTTATTCATATACCAGAAATGTTTGAAGCTACTGACTGAATGAAAGGAGCTGGCATCTCACTCTCTTTGAATCTTCTTTATCATGCTAAGAGGAGCAGGAAAAAGCAAAAAATTTCAGAATTGCACCTTGCAATGTGGAGAAATTACTGTTTGTGCATTTACAATATTCATTGATTTTTACCATTGAAAAACGTCCAGAAATGATTGAAGCTACTGACTGAATGAAAGTAGCTGGCATCTCACTCTCTTTGAATCTTCTTTATCATGCTAAGAGGAGCAGGAAAAAGCAAAAAATTTCAGACTTGCACCTTGCAATGCGGAGAAATTACTGTTTGTGCATTTACAATATTCATTGATTTTTGCCATTGAAAAACGTCCAGAAATGATTGAAGGTACTGACTGAATGAAAGGAGCTGGCATCTCACTCTCTTTGAATCTTTCTTTATCATGCTAAGAGGAGCAGGAAAAGCAAAAAATTTCAGAATTGCACCTTGCAATGCGGAGAAATTACTGTTTGTGCATTTACAAATATTCATTGATTTTTGCCACTGAAAACGTCCAGAAATGATTGAAGCTACTGACTGAATGAAAGGAGCTGGCATCTCACTCTCTTTGAATCTTCTTTATCATGCTAAGAGGAGCAGGAAAAAAGCAAAAAATTTCAGAATTGCACCTTGCAATGCGGAGAAATTACAGTTTGTGCATTTACAATATTCATTGATTTTTGCCATTGAAAAACATCCAGAAATGATTGAAGCTACTGACTGAATGAAAGGAGCTGGCATCTCACTCTCTTTGAATCTTCTTTATCATGCTAAGAGGAGCAGGAAAAAGCAAAAAATTTCAGAATTGCACCTTGCAATGCGGAGAAATTACTGTTTGTGCATTTACAATATTCATTGATTTTTGCCATTGAAAAACATCATGTTATTCATATACCAGAAAATGTTTGAAGCTACTGACTGAATGAAAGGAGCTGGCATCTCACTCTCTTTGAATCTTCTTTATCATGCTAAGAGGAGCAGGAAAAAGCAAAAAATTTCAGAATTGCACCTTGCAATGTGGAGAAATTACTGTTTGTGCATTTACAATATTCATTGATTTTTACCATTGAAAAACGTCCAGAAATGATTGAAGCTACTGACTGAATGAAAGTAGCTGGCATCTCACTCTCTTTGAATCTTCTTTATCATGCTAAGAGGAGCAGGAAAAAAGCAAAAAATTTCAGACTTGCACCTTGCAATGCGGAGAAATTACTGTTTGTGCATTTACAATATTCATTGATTTTTGCCATTGAAAAACATCATGTTATTCATATACCAGAAATGTTTGAAGCTACTGACTGAATGAAAGGAGCTGGCATCTCACTCTCTTTGAATCTTCTTTATCATGCTAAGAGGAGCAGGAAAAAGCAAAAATTTCAGAATTGCACCTTGCAATGCGGAGAAATTACTGTTTGTGCATTTACAATATTCATTGATTTTTGCCATTGAAAAACATCATGTTATTCATATACCAGAAATGTTTTGAAGCTACTGACTGAATGGAAAGGAGCTGGCATCTCACTCTCTTTGAATCTTCTTTATCATGCTAAGAGGAGCAGGAAAAAGCAAAAAATTTCAGAATTGCACCTTGCAATGCGGAGAAATACTGTTTGTGCATTTACAATATTCATTGATTTTTGCCATTGAAAAACGTCCAGAAATGATTGAAGCTACTGACTGAATGAAGGAGCTGGCATCTCACTCTCTTTGAATCTTCTTTATCATGCTAAGAGGAGCAGGAAAAATCAAAAATTTCAGAATTGCACCTTGCAATGCGGAGAAATTACTGTTTGTGCATTTACAATATTCATTGATTTTTGCCATTGAAAAACGTCCAGAAATGATTGAAGGTACTGACTGAATGAAAGGAGCTGGCATCTCACTCTCTTTGAATCTTCTTTATCATGCTAAGAGGAGCAGGAAAAAGCAAAAAATTTCAGAATTGCACCTTGCAATGCGGAGAAATTACTGTTTGTGGCATTTACCATATTCATTGATTTTTGCCATTGAAAACATGTTATTCATATACCAGAAATTGTTTGAAGCTACTGACTGAATGAAAGGAGCTGGCACCTCACTCTCTTTCAATCTTCTTTATCATGCTAAGAGGAGCGGGAAAAAGCAAAAAAAATTTCAGAATTGCACCTTGCAATGCGGAGAAATTACTGTTGTGCATTTACATATTCATTGATTTTTGCCATTGAAAAACGTCCAGAAATGATTGAAGGTACTGACTAAATGAAAGGAGCTGTCATCTCACTCTCTTTGAAATCTTTCTTTATCATGCTAAGAGGAGCAGGAAAAGCAAAAAAATTTCAGAATTGCACCTTGCAATGCGAGAAATTACTGTTTGTGCATTTACAATATTCATTGATTTTTGCCATTGAAAAAACGTCCAGAAATGATTGAAGCTACTGACTGAATGAAAGGAGCTGGCATCTCACTCTCTTTGAATTCTTCTTTATCATGCTAAGAGGAGCAGGAAAAAAGCAAAAAATTTCAGAATTGCACCTTGCAATACGGAGAAATTACAGTTTTGTGCATTTACAATATTCATTGATTTTTGCATTTGAAAA
>NW_027366096.1:0-81551 GCF_046119375.1 Phyllobates terribilis
AGCGCTTTATATCACATCATAGTGCTTCACAGCATAGCGCTTTATATCACATCATAGTGCCTCACAGCATAGCGCTTTATATCACATCATAGTGCTTCACAGCATAGCGCTTTATATCACATCATAGTGCTTCACAGCATAGCGCTTTATATCATAGTGCCTCACAGCATAGCGCTTTATATCACATCATAGTGCTTCACAGCATAGCGCTTTATATCACATCATAGTGCCTCACAGCATAGCGCTTTATATCACATCATAGTGCTTCACAGCATAGCGCTTTATATCACATCATAGTGCCTCATAGCATAGCGCTTTATATCACATCATAGTCCCTCATAGCATAGCGCTTTATATCACATCATAGTGCCTCACAGCATAGCGCTTTATTTCACATCATAGTGCCTCACAGCATAGCGCTTTATATCACATCATAGTGCCTCACAGCATAGCGCTTTATATCACATCATAGTGCCTCACAGCATAGCGCTTTATATCACATCATAGTGCCTCATAGCATAGCGCTTTATATCACATCATAGTGCCTCACAGCATAGCGCTTTATATCACATCATAGTGCCTCATAGCATAGCGCTTTATATCACATCATAGTGCCTCATAGCATAGCGCTTTATATCACATCATAGTTCCTCACAGCATAGCGCTTTATATCACATCATAGTGCCTCATAGCATAGCGCTTTATAGCACATCATAGTGCCTCACAGCATAGCGCTTTATATCACATCATAGTGCCTCACAGCATAGCGCTTTATAGCACATCATAGTGCCTCACAGCATAGCGCTTTATATCACATCATAGTGCCTCACAGCATAGCGCTTTATATCACATCATAGTGCCTCACAGCATAGCGCTTTATAGCACATCATAGTGCCTCACAGCATAGCGCTTTATAGCACATCATAGTGCCTCACAGCATAGCGCTTTATAGCACATCATAGTGCCTCACAGCATAGCGCTTTATATCACATCATAGTGCCTCACAGCATAGCGCTTTATAGCACATCATAGTGCCTCACAGCATAGCGCTTTATATCACATCATAGTGCCTCACAGCATAGCGCTTTATATCACATCATAGTGCCTCACAGCATAGCGCTTTATAGCACATCATAGTGCCTCACAGCATAGCGCTTTATAGCACATCATAGTGCCTCACAGCATAGCGCTTTATAGCACATCATAGTGCCTCACAGCATAGCGCTTTATAGCACATCATAGTGCCTCACAGCATAGCGCTTTATAGCACATCATAGTGCCTCACAGCATAGCGCTTTATAGCACATCATAGTGCCTCACAGCATAGCGCTTTATAGCACATCATAGTGCCTCACAGCATAGCGCTTTATATCACATCATAGTGCCTCACAGCATAGCGCTTTATAGCACATCATAGTGCCTCACAGCATAGCGCTTTATAGCACATCATAGTGCCTCACAGCATAGCGCTTTATAGCACATCATAGTGCCTCACAGCATAGCGCTATATATCACATCATAGTGCCTCACAGCATAGCGCTTTATATCACATCATAGTGCCTCACAGCATAGCGCTTTATAGCACATCATAGTGCCTCACAGCATAGCGCTTTATATCACATCATAGTGCCTCACAGCATAGCGCTTTATATCACATCATAGTGCCTCACAGCATAGCGCTTTATATCACATCATAGTGCCTCACAGCATAGCGCTTTATATCACATCATAGTGCCTCACAGCATAGCGCTTTATATCACATCATAGTGCCTCACAGCATAGCGCTTTATATCACATCATAGTGCCTCACAGCATAGCGCTTTATATCACATCATAGTGCCTCACAGCATAGCGCTTTATAGCACATCATAGTGCCTCACAGCATAGCGCTTTATAGCACATCATAGTGCCTCACAGCATAGCGCTTTATAGCACATCATAGCGCTTTATATCACATCATAGTGCCTCACAGCATAGCCCTTTATATCACATCATAGTGCCTCACAGCATAGCGCTTTATATCACATCATAGTGCCTCACAGCATAGCGCTTTATATCACATCATAGTGCCTCACAGCATAGCGCTTTATATCACATCATAGTGCCTCACAGCATAGCGCTTTATATCACATCATAGTGCCTCACAGCATAGCGCTTTATATCACATCATAGTGCCTCACAGCATAGCGCTTTATATCACATCATAGTGCCTCACAGCATAGCGCTTTATATCACATCATAGTGCCTCAGAGCATAGCGCTTTATATCACATCATAGTGCCTCACAGCATAGCGCTTTATATCACATCATAGTGCCTCATAGCATAGCGCTTTATATCACATCATAGTGCCTCACAGCATAGCGCTTTATATCACATCATAGTGCCTCACAGCATAGCGCTTTATATCACATCATAGTGCCTCACAGCATAGCGCTTTATATCACATCATAGTGCCTCACAGCATAGCGCTTTATATCATATCATAGTGCCTCACAGCATAGCGCTTTATATCACATCATAGTGCCTCACAGCATAGCGCTTTATATCACATCATAGTGCCTCATAGCATAGCTCTTTATATCACATCATAGTGCCTCAGAGCATAGCGCTTTATATCACATCATAGTGCCTCACAGCATAGCGCTTTATATCACATCATATTGCCTCACAGCATAGCGCTTTATATCACATCATAGTGACTCACAGCATAGCGCTTTATATCACATCATAGTGCCTCACAGCATAGCGCTTTATATCACATCATAGTGACTCATAGCATAGCGCTTTATATCACATCATAGTGCCTCACAGCATAGCTCTTTATATCACATCATAGTGCTTCACAGCATAGCGCTTTATATCACATCATAGTGCTTCACAGCATAGCGCTTTATATCACATCATAGTGCCTCACAGCATAGCGCTTTATATCACATCATAGTGCCTCACAGCATAGCGCTTTTTATCACATCATAGTGCCTCATAGCATAGCGCTTTATATCACATCATAGTCCCTCACAGCATAGCGCTTTATATCACATCATAGTGCCTCACAGCATAGCGCTTTATATCACATCATAGTGCCTCACAGCATAGCGCTTTATATCACATCATAGTGCCTCACAGCATAGCGCTTTATTTCACATCATAGTGCCTCACAGCATAGCTCTTTATATCACATCATAGTGCTTCACAGCATAGCGCTTTATATCACATCATAGTCCCTCACAGCATAGCGCTTTATATCACATCATAGTGCCTCACAGCATAGCGCTTTATATCACATCATAGTGCTTCACAGCATAGCGCTTTATATCACATCATAGTCCCTCACAGCATAGCGCTTTATATCACATCATAGTGCCTCACAGCATAGCGCTTTATATCACATCATAGTGCCTCATAGCATAGCGCTTTATATCACATCATAGTGCCTCACAGCATAGCGCTTTATATCACATCATAGCGCCTCATAGCATAGCGCTTTATATCACATCATAGTCCCTCACAGCATAGCGCTTTATATCACATCATAGTGCCTCACAGCATAGCGCTTTATATCACATCATAGTGCCTCATAGCATAGCGCTTTATATCACATCATAGTGCCTCACAGCATAGCGCTTTATTTCACATCATAGTGCCTCACAGCATAGCTCTTTATATCACATCATAGTGCTTCACAGCATAGCGCTTTATATCACATCATAGTCCCTCACAGCATAGCGCTTTATATCACATCATAGTGCCTCACAGCATAGCGCTTTATATCACATCATAGTGCTTCACAGCATAGCGCTTTATATCACATCATAGTGCTTCACAGCATAGCGCTTTATTTCACATCATAGTGCCTCACAGCATAGCGCTTTATATCACATCATAGTCCCTCACAGCATAGCTCTTTATATCACATCATAGTGCCTCACAGCATAGCGCTTTATTTCACATCATAGTGCCTCATAGCATAGCGCTTTATATCACATCATAGTGCCTCACAGCATAGCGCTTTATATCACAGCATAGCGCTTTATATCACATCATAGTCCCTCACAGCATAGCGCTTTATATCACATCATAGTCCCTCACAGCATAGCGCTTTATATCACATCATAGTGCCTCATAGCATAGCGCTTTATATCACATCATAGTCCCTCACAGCATTGCGCTTTATATCACATCATAGTGCCTCACAGCATAGCTCTTTATATCACATCATAGTGCTTCACAGCATAGCGCTTTATATCACATCATAGTGCCTCACAGCATAGCGCTTTATTTCACATCATAGTGCCTCATAGCATAGCGCTTTATATCACATCATAGTGCCTCACAGCATAGCGCTTTATATCACATCATAGTGCCTCACAGCATAGCGCTTTATATCACATCATAGTCCCTCACAGCATAGCTCTTTATATCACATCATAGTGCCTCACAGCATAGCGCTTTATTTCACATCATAGTGCCTCATAGCATAGCGCTTTATATCACATCATAGTGCTTCACAGCATAGCGCTTTATATCACATCATAGTGCCTCACAGCATAGCGCTTTATATCACATCATAGTCCCTCACAGCATAGCGCTTTATTTCACATCATAGTGCCTCATAGCATAGCGCTTTATATCACATCATAGTGCCTCACAGCATAGCGCTTTATTTCACATCATAGTGCCTCACAGCATAGCGCTTTATATCACATCATAGTCCCTCACAGCATAGCTCTTTATATCACATCATAGTGCCTCACAGCATAGCGCTTTATTTCACATCATAGTGCCTCATAGCATAGCGCTTTATATCACATCATAGTCCCTCACAGCATAGCTCTTTATATCACATCATAGTGCCTCATAGCATAGCGCTTTATATCACATCATAGTGCCTCACAGCATAGCGCTTTATATCACATCATAGTGCCTCATAGCATAGCTCTTTATATCACATCATAGTCCCTCACAGCATAGCTCTTTATATCACATCATAGTGCCTCACAGCATAGCGCTTTATATCACATCATAGTGCCTCATAGCATAGCTCTTTATATCACATCATAGTGCCTCATAGCATAGCGCTTTATAGCACATCATAGTGCTTCACAGCATAGCGCTTCATAGCACATCATAGTGCCTCATAGCATAGCGCTTTATATCACATCATAGTGCCTCATAGCATAGCGCTTCATAGCACATCATAGTGCCTCATAGCATAGCGCTTTATATCACATCATAGTGCCTCACAGCATAGCGCTTTATATCACATCATAGTGCCTCATAGCATAGCGCTTTATATCACATCATAGTGCCTCATAGCATAGCGCTTTATATCACATCATAGTGCCTCACAGCATAGCGCTTTATATCACATCATAGTGCCTCACAGCATAGCGCTTTATAGCACATCATAGTGCCTCACAGCATAGCGCTTTATAGCACATCATAGTGCCTCACAGCATAGCGCTTTATATCACATCATAGTGCTTCATAGCATAGCGCTTTATATCACATCATAGTGCCTCACAGCATAGCGCTTTATAGCACATCATAGTGCCTCATAGCATAGCGCTTTATATCACATCATAGTGCCTCATAGCATAGCGCTTTATATCACATCATAGTGCCTCACAGCATAGCGCTTTATAGCACATCATAGTGCCTCATAGCATAGCGCTTTATATCACATCATAGTGCTTCATAGCATAGCGCTTTATATCACATCATAGTGCCTCACAGCATAGCGCTTTATAGCACATCATAGTGCCTCACAGCATAGCGCTTTATATCACATCATAGTGCTTCATAGCATAGCGCTTTATATCACATCATAGTGCCTCACAGCATAGCGCTTTATATCACATCATAGTGCCTCATAGCATAGCGCTTTATATCACATCATAGTGCCTCATAGCATAGCGCTTTATATCACATCATAGTGCTTCACAGCATAGCGCTTTATAGCACATCATAGTGCCTCATAGCATAGCGCTTTATATCACATCATAGTGCCTCACAGCATAGCGCTTTATATCACATCATAGTGCCTCATAGCATAGCGCTTTATATCACATCATAGTGCTTCATAGCATAGCGCTTTATATCACATCATAGTGACTCATAGCATAGCGCTTTATATCACATCATAGTCCCTCACATCATAGTGCTTCACAGCATAGCGCTTTATATCACATCATAGTGACTCATAGCATAGCGCTTTATATCACATCATAGTGCCTCACAGCATAGCGCTTTATATCACATCATAGTGACTCATAGCATAGCGCTTTATATCACATCATAGTGACTCACAGCATAGCGCTTTATAGCACATCATAGTGCCTCATAGCATAGCGCTTTATAGCACATCATAGTGCCTCATAGCATAGCGCTTTATAGCACATCATAGTGCTTCACAGCATAGCGCTTCATAGCACATCATAGTGCCTCATAGCATAGCGCTTTATATCACATCATAGTGCCTCACAGCATAGCGCTTTATATCACATCATAGTGCCTCATAGCATAGCGCTTTATATCACATCATAGTGCCTCATAGCATAGCGCTTTATATCACATCATAGTGCCTCACAGCATAGCGCTTTATATCACATCATAGTGCCTCATAGCATAGCGCTTTATAGCACATCATAGTGCCTCATAGCATAGCGCTTTATATCACATCATAGTGCTTCACAGCATAGCGCTTTATATCACATCATAGTGCCTCACAGCATAGCTCTTTATATCACATCATAGTGCCTCATAGCATAGCGCTTTATATCACATCATAGTGCCTCACAGCATAGCTCTTTATATCACATCATAGTGCCTCATAGCATAGCGCTTTATATCACATCATAGTCCCTCACAGCATAGCGCTTTATATCGCATCATAGTGCTTCACAGCATAGCGCTTTATATCACATCATAGTGCCTCACAGCATAGCGCTTTATATCACATCATAGTGCCTCACAGCATAGCGCTTTATATCACATCATAGTACCTCACAGCATAGCGCTTTATATCACATCATAGTGCCTCATAGCGTAGCGCTTTATATCACATCATAGTGCCTCACAGCATAGCGCTTTATATCACATCATAGTGCCTCACAGCATAGCGCTTTATATAACATCATAGTGCCTCATAGCATAGCGCTTTATATCACATCATAGTCCCTCACAGCATAGCGCTTTATATCACATCATAGTGCCTCATAGCATAGCGCTTTATATCACATCATAGTGCCTCATAGCATAGCGCTTTATATCACATCATAGTCCCTCACAGCATAGCGCTTTATATCGCATCATAGTGCTTCACAGCATAGCGCTTTATATCACATCATAGTGCCTCACAGCATAGCGCTTTATATCACATCATAGTGCCTCACAGCATAGCGCTTTATATCACATCATAGTCCCTCACAGCATAGCGCTTTATATCACATCATAGTGCCTCACAGCATAGCGCTTTATATCACATCATAGTGCCTCATAGCATAGCGCTTTATATCACATCATAGTGCCTCACAGCATAGCGCTTTATATCACATCATAGTGCCTCACAGCATAGCGCTTTATATCACATCATAGTGCCTCATAGCATAGCGCTTTATATCACATCATAGTGCCTCACAGCATAGCGCTTTATATCACATCATAGTGCCTCATAGCATAGCGCTTTATATCACATCATAGTGCCTCACAGCATAGCGCTTTATATCACATCATAGTGCCTCACAGCATAGCTCTTTATATCACATCATAGTGACTCATAGCATAGCGCTTTATATCACATCATAGTGACTCACAGCATAGCGCTTTATATCACATCATAGTGCCTCACAGCATAGCGCTTTATATCACATCATAGTGCCTCACAGCATAGCGCTTTATATCACATCATAGTGCCTCACAGCATAGCGCTTTATATTACATCATAGTGCCTCACAGCATAGCGCTTTATATCACATCATAGTGCCTCACAGCATAGCGCTTTATATCACATCATAGTGCCTCACAGCATAGCGCTTTATATTACATCATAGTGCCTCACAGCATAGCGCTTTATATCACATCATAGTGCCTCACAGCATAGCGCTTTATATCACATCATAGTGCCTCACAGCATAGCGCTTTATATCACATCATAGTGCCTCATAGCATAGCGCTTTATATCACATCATAGTGCTTCATAGCATAGCGCTTTATATCACATCATAGTGCCTCACAGCATAGCGCTTTATATCACATCATAGTGCCTCAGAGCATAGCTCTTTATATCACATCATAGTGCCTCATAGCATAGCGCTTTATATCACATCATAGTGCCTCACAGCATAGCGTTTTATATCACATCATAGTGCCTCAGAGCATAGCGCTTTATATCACATCATAGTGCCTCACAGCATAGCTCTTTATATCACATCATAGTGACTCATAGCATAGCGCTTTATATCACATCATAGTGCCTCACAGCATAGCGCTTTATATCACATCATAGTGCCTCATAGCATAGCGCTTTATATCACATCATAGTGCCTCACAGCATAGCGCTTTATATCACATCATAGTGCTTCATAGCATAGCGCTTTATATCACATCATAGTGCTTCATAGCATAGCGCTTTATATCACATCATAGTGCCTCACAGCATAGCGCTTTATATCACATCATAGTGCCTCAGAGCATAGCTCTTTATATCACATCATAGTGCCTCATAGCATAGCGCTTTATATCACATCATAGTGCCTCACAGCATAGCGTTTTATATCACATCATAGTGCCTCAGAGCATAGCGCTTTATATCACATCATAGTGCCTCACAGCATAGCTCTTTATATCACATCATAGTGACTCATAGCATAGCGCTTTATATCACATCATAGTGCCTCACAGCATAGCTCTTTATATCACATCGTAGTGCCTCATAGCATAGCGCTTTATATCACATCGTAGTGACTCATAGCATAGCGCTTTATATCACATCATAGTGCCTCACAGCATAGCTCTTTATATCACATCGTAGTGCCTCATAGCATAGCGCTTTATATCACATCGTAGTGACTCATAGCATAGCGCTTTATATCACATCATAGTGCCTCACAGCATAGCTCTTTATATCACATCATAGTGCCTCACAGCATAGCGCTTTATATCACATCATAGTGACTCACAGCATAGCGCTTTATATCACATCATAGTGCCTCACAGCATAGCGCTTTATAGCACATCATAGTGCCTCATAGCATAGCGCTTTATATCACATCATAGTGCCTCAGAGCATAGCGCTTTATATCACATCATAGTGCCTCACAGCATAGCTCTTTATATCACATCATAGTGCCTCACAGCATAGCGCTTTATATCACATCATAGTGACTCATAGCATAGCGCTTTATATCACATCATAGTGACTCATAGCATAGCGCTTTATATCACATCATAGTGCCTCATAGCATAGCGCTTTATATCACATCATAGTGCCTCATAGCATAGCGCTTTATATCACATCATAGTGAATCATAGCATAGCGCTTTATATCACATCATAGTGCTTCATAGCATAGCGCTTTATATCACATCATAGTGACTCACAGCATAGCGCTTTATATCACATCATAGTGCCTCACAGCATAGCGCTTTATATCACATCTTAATGCCTCATAGCATAGCGCTTTATATCACATCATAGTGAATCATAGCATAGCGCTTTATATCACATCATAGTGCTTCATAGCATAGCGCTTTATATCACATCATAGTGACTCACAGCATAGCGCTTTATATCACATCATAGTGCCTCACAGCATAGCGCTTTATATCACATCATAGTGCCTCACAGCATAGCGCTTTATATCACATCATAGTGCCTCATAGCATAGCGCTTTATATCACATCATAGTGCCTCATAGCATAGCGCTTTATAGCACATCATAGTGCCTCATAGCATAGCGCTTTATATCACATCATAGTGCCTCACAGCATAGCTCTTTATATCACATCATAGTGCCTCATAGCATAGCGCTTTATAGCACATCATAGTGCCTCATAGCATAGCGCTTTATATCACATCATAGTGCCTCACAGCATAGCGCTTTATATCACATCATAGTGCCTCATAGCATAGCGCTTTATATCACATCATAGTGCCTCATAGCATAGCTCTTTATATCACATCATAGTGACTCATAGCATAGCGCTTTATATCACATCATAGTGACTCATAGCATAGCGCTTTATATCACATCATAGTGCCTCATAGCATAGCGCTTTATATCACATCATAGTGCCTCATAGCATAGCGCTTTATATCACATCATAGTGCCTCACAGCATAGCGCTTTATATCACATCATAGTGCCTCATAGCATAGCGCTTTATATCACATCATAGTGCCTCACAGCATAGCGCTTTATATCACATCATAGTGCTTCACAGCATAGCGCTTTATATCACATCATAGTGCTTCACAGCTTAGCGCTTTATATCACATCATAGTGCCTCACAGCATAGCGCTTTATATCACATCATAGTGACTCACAGCATAGCGCTTTATATCACATCATAGTGCCTCATAGCATAGCGCTTTATATCACATCATAGTGCCTCATAGCATAGCGCTTTATATCACATCATAGTGCCTCACAGCATAGCGCTTTATATCACATCATAGTGCCTCATAGCATAGCGCTTTATATCACATCATAGTCCCTCACAGCATAGCGCTTTATATCACATCATAGTGCCTCACAGCATAGCGCTTTATATCACATCATAGTGCCTCATAGCATAGCGCTTTATATTACATCATAGTGCCTCACAGCATAGCTCTTTATATCACATCATAGTGACTCATAGCATAGCGCTTTATATCACATCATAGTGCTTCACAGCATAGCGCTTTATATCACATCATAGTGCCTCACAGCATAGCGCATTATATCACATCATAGTGCCTCATAGCATAGCGCTTTATATCACATCATAGTGCCTCACAGCATAGCGCTTTATATCACATCATGGTGCCTCACAGCATAGCGCTTTATAGCACATCATAGTGCCTCATAGCATAGCGCTTTATATCACATCATAGTGCCTCACAGCATAGCGCTTTATATCACATCATAGTGCCTCATAGCATAGCGCTTTATATCACATCATAGTGACTCATAGCATAGCTCTTTATATCACATCATAGTGCCTCACAGCATAGCGCTTTATATCACATCATAGTGCCTCATAGCATAGCGCTTTATATCACATCATAGTGCCTCACAGCATAGCGCTTTATATCACATCATAGTGCTTCACAGCATAGCGCTTTATAACACATCATAGTGACTCATAGCATAGCGCTTTATATCACATCATAGTGCCTCAGAGCATAGCGCTTTATATCACATCATAGTGCTTCACAGCATAGCGCTTTATATCACATCATAGTGCCTCACAGCATAGCGCTTTATATCACATCATAGTGCCTCATAGCATAGCGCTTTATATCACATCATAGTGCCTCATAGCATAGCGCTTTATATCACATCATAGTGCTTCACAGCATGGCGCTTTATAACACATCATAGTGACTCATAGCATAGCGCTTTATAACACATCATAGTGACTCATAGCATAGCGCTTTATATCACATCATAGTGCCTCATAGCATAGCGCTTTATATCACATCATAGTGCCTCATAGCATAGCGCTTTATATCACATCATAGTGCTTCACAGCATAGCGCTTTATATCACATCATAGTGACTCATAGCATAGCGCTTTATATCACATCATAGTGCTTCACAGCATAGCGCTTTATATCACATCATAGTGCCTCATAGCATAGCGCTTTATATCACATCATAGTGCCTCACAGCATAGCGCTTTATATCACATCATAGTGCCTCACAGCATAGCTCTTTATATCACATCATAGTGCCTCACAGCATAGCGCTTTATATCACATCATAGTGCCTCACAGCATAGCGCTTTATATCACATCATAGTGCCTCATAGCATAGCGCTTTATATCACATCATAGTGCCTCATAGCATAGCGCTTTATATCACATTATAGTGCCTCAGAGCATAGCGCTTTATATCACATCATAGTGCCTCATAGCATAGCTCTTTATATCACATCATAGTGCCTCATAGCATAGCTCTTTATATCACATCATAGTGCCTCATAGCATAGCGCTTTATATCACATCATAGTGACTCACAGCATAGCGCTTTATATCACATCATAGTGCCTCACAGCATAGCGCTTTATATCACATCATAGTGCCTCACAGCATAGCGCTTTATATCACATCATAGTACCTCACAGCATAGCGCTTTATATCACATCATAGTGCCTCATAGCGTAGCGCTTTATATCACATCATAGTGCCTCACAGCATAGCGCTTTATATCACATCATAGTGCCTCACAGCATAGCGCTTTATATCACATCATAGTCCCTCACAGCATAGCGCTTTATATCACATCATAGTGCCTCATAGCATAGCGCTTTATATCACATCATAGTGCCTCATAGCATAGCGCTTTATATCACATCATAGTCCCTCACAGCATAGCGCTTTATATCGCATCATAGTGCTTCACAGCATAGCGCTTTATATCACATCATAGTGCCTCACAGCATAGCGCTTTATATCACATCATAGTGCCTCACAGCATAGCGCTTTATATCACATCATAGTCCCTCACAGCATAGCGCTTTATATCACATCATAGTGCCTCACAGCATAGCGCTTTATATCACATCATAGTGCCTCACAGCATAGCGCTTTATATCACATCATAGTGCCTCACAGCATAGCGCTTTATATCACATCATAGTGCCTCATAGCATAGCGCTTTATATCACATCATAGTGCCTCACAGCATAGCGCTTTATATCACATCATAGTGCCTCATAGCATAGCGCTTTATATCACATCATAGTGCCTCACAGCATAGCGCTTTATATCACATCATAGTGCCTCACAGCATAGCTCTTTATATCACATCATAGTGACTCATAGCATAGCGCTTTATATCACATCATAGTGACTCACAGCATAGCGCTTTATATCACATCATAGTGCCTCACAGCATAGCGCTTTATATCACATCATAGTGCCTCACAGCATAGCGCTTTATATCACATCATAGTGCCTCACAGCATAGCGCTTTATATTACATCATAGTGCCTCACAGCATAGCGCTTTATATCACATCATAGTGCCTCACAGCATAGCGCTTTATATCACATCATAGTGCCTCACAGCATAGCGCTTTATATTACATCATAGTACCTCACAGCATAGCGCTTTATATCACATCATAGTGCCTCACAGCATAGCGCTTTATATCACATCATAGTGCCTCACAGCATAGCGCTTTATATCACATCATAGTGCCTCATAGCATAACGCTTTATATCACATCATAGTGCTTCATAGCATAGCGCTTTATATCACATCATAGTGCCTCACAGCATAGCGCTTTATATCACATCATAGTGCCTCAGAGCATAGCTCTTTATATCACATCATAGTGCCTCATAGCATAGCGCTTTATATCACATCATAGTGCCTCACAGCATAGCGTTTTATATCACATCATAGTGCCTCAGAGCATAGCGCTTTATATCACATCATAGTGCCTCACAGCATAGCGCTTTATATCACATCATAGTGCCTCATAGCATAGCGCTTTATATCACATCATAGTCCCTCACAGCATAGCGCTTTATATCACATCATAGTGCCTCATAGCATAGCGCTTTATATCACATCATAGTGCCTCATAGCATAGCGCTTTATATCACATCATAGTGCCTCATAGCATAGCGCTTTATATCACATCATAGTGCCTCACAGCATAGCGCTTTATATCACATCATAGTGCCTCATAGCATAGCGCTTTATATCACATCATAGTGCCTCATAGCATAGCGCTTTATATCACATCATAGTGAATCATAGCATAGCGCTTTATATCACTTCATAGTGCTTCATAGCATAGCGCTTTATATCACATCATAGTGACTCACAGCATAGCGCTTTATATCACATCATAGTGCCTCACAGCATAGCGCTTTATATCACATCTTAATGCCTCATAGCATAGCGCTTTATATCACATCATAGTGAATCATAGCATAGCGCTTTATATCACATCATAGTGCTTCATAGCATAGCGCTTTATATCACATCATAGTGACTCACAGCATAGCGCTTTATATCACATCATAGTGCCTCACAGCATAGCGCTTTATATCACATCATAGTGCCTCACAGCATAGCGCTTTATATCACATCATAGTGCCTCATAGCATAGCGCTTTATATCACATCATAGTGCCTCATAGCATAGCGCTTTATAGCACATCATAGTGCCTCATAGCATAGCGCTTTATATCACATCATAGTGCCTCACAGCATAGCTCTTTATATCACATCATAGTGCCTCATAGCATAGCGCTTTATAGCACATCATAGTGCCTCATAGCATAGCGCTTTATATCACATCATAGTGCCTCACAGCATAGCGCTTTATATCACATCATAGTGCCTCATAGCATAGCGCTTTATATCACATCATAGTGCCTCATAGCATAGCTCTTTATAGCACATCATAGTGCCTCATAGCATAGCGCTTTATATCACATCATAGTGCCTCATAGCATAGCGCTTTATATCACATCATAGTGCCTCACAGCATAGCGCTTTATATCACATCATAGTGCCTCATAGCATAGCGCTTTATATCACATCATAGTGCCTCACAGCATAGCGCTTTATATCACATCATAGTGCTTCACAGCATAGCGCTTTATATCACATCATAGTGCTTCACAGCTTAGCGCTTTATATCACATCATAGTCCCTCACAGCATAGCGCTTTATATCACATCATAGTGCCTCACAGCATAGCGCTTTATATCACATCATAGTGACTCACAGCATAGCGCTTTATATCACATCATAGTGCCTCATAGCATAGCGCTTTATATCACATCATAGTGCCTCATAGCATAGCGCTTTATATCACATCATAGTGCCTCACAGCATAGCGCTTTATATCACATCATAGTGCCTCATAGCATAGCGCTTTATATCACATCATAGTGCCTCATAGCATAGCGCTTTATATCACATCATAGTGCCTCATAGCATAGCGCTTTATAGCACATCATAGTGCCTCACAGCATAGCGCTTTATATCACATCATAGTCCCTCACAGCATAGCGCTTTATATCACATCATAGTGCCTCACAGCATAGCGCTTTATAGCACATCATAGTGCCTCATACCATAGCGCTTTATATCACATCATAGTGCCTCACAGCATAGCGCTTTATATCACATCATAGTGCCTCATAGCATAGCGCTTTATATTACATCATAGTGCCTCACAGCATAGCTCTTTATATCACATCATAGTGACTCATAGCATAGCGCTTTATATCACATCATAGTGCTTCACAGCATAGCGCTTTATATCACATCATAGTGCCTCACAGCATAGCGCATTATATCACATCATAGTGCCTCATAGCATAGCGCTTTATATCACATCATAGTGCCTCACAGCATAGCGCTTTATATCACATCATGGTGCCTCACAGCATAGCGCTTTATAGCACATCATAGTGCCTCATAGCATAGCGCTTTATATCACATCATAGTGCCTCACAGCATAGCGCTTTATATCACATCATAGTGCCTCATAGCATAGCGCTTTATATCACATCATAGTGCCTCACACCATAGCGCTTTATATCACATCATAGTGCCTCATAGCATAGCGCTTTATATCACATCATAGCGCTTTATATCACATCATAGTGCCTCACAGCATAGCGCTTTATATCACATCATAGTGCCTCATAGCATAGCGCTTTATATCACATCATAGTGCCTCACAGCATAGCGCTTTATATCACATCATAGTGCTTCACAGCATAGCGCTTTATAACACATCATAGTGACTCATAGCATAGCGCTTTATATCACATCATAGTGCCTCAGAGCATAGCGCTTTATATCACATCATAGTGCCTCAGAGCATAGCGCTTTGTATCACATCATAGTGCTTCACAGCATAGCGCTTTATATCACATCATAGTGCCTCAGAGCATAGCGCTTTATATCACATCATAGTGCTTCACAGCATAGCGCTTTATATCACATCATAGTGCCTCATAGCATAGCGCTTTATATCACATCATAGTGCTTCACAGCATAGCGCTTTATATCACATCATAGTGACTCATAGCATAGCGCTTTATATCACATCATAGTGCCTCATAGCATAGCGCTTTATATCACATCATAGTGCTTCACAGCATAGCGCTTTATAACACATCATAGTGACTCATAGCATAGCGCTTTATAACACATCATAGTGACTCATAGCATAGCGCTTTATATCACATCATAGTGCCTCATAGCATAGCGCTTTATATCACATCATAGTGCCTCATAGCATAGCGCTTTATATCACATCATAGTGCTTCACAGCATAGCGCTTTATATCACATCATAGTGCCTCATAGCATAGCGCTTTATATCACATCATAGTGCCTCACAGCATAGCGCTTTATATCACATCATAGTGCCTCACAGCATAGCTCTTTATATCACATCATAGTGCCTCACAGCATAGCGCTTTATATCACATCATAGTGCCTCACAGCATAGCGCTTTATATCACATCATAGTGCCTCATAGCATAGCGCTTTATATCACATCATAGTGCCTCATAGCATAGCGCTTTATATCACATTATAGTGCCTCAGAGCATAGCGCTTTATATCACATCATAGTGCCTCATAGCATAGCTCTTTATATCACATCATAGTGCCTCATAGCATAGCTCTTTATATCACATCATAGTGCCTCATAGCATAGAGCTTTATATCACATCATAGTGACTCACAGCATAGCGCTTTATATCACATCATAGTGCCTCACAGCATAGCGCTTTATATCACATCATAGTGCCTCATAGCATAGCGCTTTATATCACATCATAGTGCTTCACAGCATAGCGCTTTATATCACATCATAGTGCCTCATAGCATAGCGCTTTATATCACATCATAGTGCCTCACAGCATAGCGCTTTATATCACATCATAGTGCCTCACAGCATAGCTCTTTATATCACATCATAGTGCCTCATAGCATAGCGCTTTATATCACATCATAGTGCTTCACAGCATAGCGCTTTATATCACATCATAGTGCCTCATAGCATAGCGCTTTATATCACATCATAGTGCCTCACAGCATAGCTCTTTATATCACATCATAGTGCCTCATAGCATAGCGCTTTATATCACATCATAGTGACTCACAGCATAGCGCTTTATATCACATCATAGTGCCTCACAGCATAGCACTTTATATCACATCATAGTGCCTCAGAGCATAGCGCTTTATATCACATCATAGTGCCTCATAGCATAGCGCTTTATATCACATCATAGTGCCTCAGAGCATAGCGCTTTATATCACATCATAGTGCCTCACAGCATAGCACTTTATATCACATCATAGTGCCTCAGAGCATAGCGCTTTATATCACATCATAGTGCCTCATAGCATAGCGCTTTATATCACATCATAGTGCCTCAGAGCATAGCGCTTTATATCACATCATAGTGCCTCACAGCATAGCACTTTATATCACATCATAGTGCCTCAGAGCATAGCGCTTTATATCACATCATAGTGCCTCACAGCATAGCACTTTATATCACATCATAGTGCCTCAGAGCATAGCGCTTTATATCACATCATAGTGCCTCACAGCATAGCGCTTTATATCACATCATAGTGACTCACAGCATAGCGCTTTATATCACATCATAGTGCCTCACAGCATAGCGCTTTATATCACATCATAGTGCCTCAGAGCATAGCGCTTTATATCACATCATAGTGCCTCATAGCATAGCGCTTTATATCACATCATAGTGCCTCAGAGCATAGCGCTTTATATCACATCATAGTGCCTCACAGCATAGCGCTTTATATCACATCATAGTGCCTCACAGCATAGCGCTTTATATCACATCTTAATGCCTCATAGCATAGCTCTTTATATCACATCATAGTGCCTCATAGCATAGCGCTTTATATCACATCATAGTGCCTCAGAGCATAGCGCTTTATATCACATCATAGTGCCTCACAGCATAGCGCTTTATATCACATCATAGTGCCTCACAGCACAGCGCTTTATATCACATCTTAATGCCTCATAGCATAGCTCTTTATATCACATCATAGTGCCTCACAGCATAGCGCTTTATATTACATCATAGTGCCTCACAGCATAGCGCTTTATATCACATCATAGTGCCTCATAGCATAGCGCTTTATATCACATCATAGTGCCTCACAGCATATCGCTTTATATCACATCATAGTGCCTCATAGCATAGCGCTTTATATCACATCATAGTGCCTCACAGCATAGCGCTTTATATCACATCATAGTGCCTCACAGCATAGCGCTTTATATCACATCATAGTGCCTCACAGCATAGCGCTTTATATCACATCATAGTGCCTCACAGCATAGCGCTTTATAGCACATCATAGTGCCTCACAGCATAGCGCTTTATATCACATCATAGTGCCTCACAGCATAGCGCTTTACATCACATCACAGTGCCTCACAGCATAGCGCTTTATATCACATCGTAGTGCCTCACAGCATAGCGCTTTATAGCACATCATAGTGCCTCATAGCATAGCGCTTTATATCACATCATAGTGCCTCATAGCATAGCGCTTTATATCACATCATAGTGCCTCACAGCATAGCGCTTTATAGCACATCATAGTGCCTCACAGCATAGCGCTTTATAGCACATCATAGTGCCTCACAGCATAGCGCTTTATAGCACATCATAGTGCCTCACAGCATAGCGCTTTATATCACATCATAGTGCTTCACAGCATAGCGCTTTATAGCACATCATAGTGCCTCACAGCATAGCGCTTTATATCACATCATAGTGCCTCACAGCATAGCTCTTTATATCACATCATAGTGCCTCACAACATAGCGCTTTATATCACATCATAGTGCCTCACAGCATAGCGCTTTATAGCACATCATAGTCCCTCACAGCATAGCGCTTTATATCACATCATAGTGCCTCACAGCATAGCGCTTTACATCACATCACAGTGCCTCACAGCATAGCGCTTTATAACACATCATAGTGCCTCACAGCATAGCGCTTTATAGCACATCATAGTGCCTCATAGCATAGCGCTTTATATCACATCATAGTGCCTCATAGCATAGCGCTTTATATCACATCATAGTGCCTCACAGCATAGCGCTTTATAGCACATCATAGTGCCTCACAGCATAGCGCTTTATAGCACATCATAGTGCCTCACAGCATAGCGCTTTATAGCACATCATAGTGCCTCACAGCATAGCGCTTTATATCACATCATAGTGCTTCACAGCATAGCGCTTTATATCACATCATAGTGCTTCACAGCATAGCGCTTTATAGCACATCATTGTGCCTCATAGCATAGCGCTTTATATCACATCATAGTGCCTCACAGCATAGCGCTTTATATCACATCATAGTGCCTCACAGCATAGCGCTTTATATCACATCATAGTGCTTCACAGCATAGCGCTTTATAGCACATCATTGTGCCTCATAGCATAGCGCTTTATATCACATCATAGTGCCTCATAGCATAGCGCTTTATATCACATCATAGTGCCTCACAGCATAGCGCTTTATAGCACATCATAGTGCCTCACAGCATAGCGCTTTATATCACATCATAGTGCCTCACAGCATAGCGCTTTATATCACATCATAGTGCTTCACAGCATAGCGCTTTATAGCACATCATAGTGCCTCACAGCATAGCGCTTTATAGCACATCATAGTGCCTCACAGCATAGCGCTTTATATCACATCATAGTGCTTCACAGCATAGCGCTTTATAGCACATCATTGTGCCTCATAGCATAGCGCTTTATATCACATCATAGTGCTTCACAGCATAGCGCTTTATATCATATCATAGTGCCTCACAGCATAGCGCTTTATATCACATCATAGTGCCTCACAGCATAGCGCTTTATATCACATCATAGTGCCTCACAGCATAGCGCTTTATATCACATCATAGTGCCTCACAGCATAGCGCTTTATATCACATCATAGTGCCTCACAGCATAGCGCTTTATATCACATCATAGTGCTTCACAGCATAGCGCTTTATATCACATCATAGTGCCTCACAGCATAGCGCTTTATATCACATCATAGTGCCTCACAGCATAGCGCTTTATATCACATCATAGTGCCTCATAGCATAGCGCTTTATATCACATCATAGTCCCTCACAGCATAGCGCTTTATATCACATCATAGTGCCTCATAGCATAGCGCTTTATATCACATCATAGTGCCTCATAGCATAGCGCTTTATATCACATCATAGTGCCTCATAGCATAGCGCTTTATAGCACATCATAGTGCCTCATAGCATAGCACTTTATAGCACATCATAGTGCCTCATAGCATAGCGCTTTATATCACATCATAGTGCTTCACAGCATAGCGCTTTATATCACATCATAGTGCCTCATAGCATAGCGCTTTATATCACATCATAGTTCCTCACAGCATAGCGCTTTATATCACATCATAGTGCCTCACAGCATAGCGCTTTATATCACATCATAGTGCCTCACAGCATAGCGCTTTATATCACATCATAGTGCCTCATAGCATAGCGCTTTATATCTCATCATAGTGCCTCATAGCATAGCGCTTTATATCACATCATAGTGCCTCATAGCATAGCGCTTTATATCACATCATAGTGCCTCATAGCATAGCGCTTTATATCTCATCATAGTGCCTCATAGCATAGCGCTTTATATCACATCATAGTGCCTCATAGCATAGCGCTTTATATCACATCATAGTGCCTCATAGCATAGCGCTTTATATCACATCATAGTGCCTCACAGCATAGCGCTTTATATTACATCATAGTGCCTCACAGCATAGCGCTTTATATCACATCATAGTGCCTCATAGCATAGCGCTTTATATCACATCATAGTGCCTCATAGCATAGCTCTTTATATCACATCATAGTGCCTCACAGCATAGCGCTTTATATCACATCATAGTGCCTCATAGCATAGCGCTTTATATCACATCATAGTGCCTCACAGCATAGCGCTTTATATCACATCATAGTGCCTCACAGCATAGCGCTTTATATCACATCATAGTGCTTCACAGCATAGCGCTTTATATCACATCATAGTGCCTCATAGCATAGCTCTTTATATCACATCATAGTGCCTCATAGCATAGCGCTTTATATCACATCATAGTGCCTCACAGCATAGCGCTTTATATCACATCATAGTGCTTCACAGCATAGCGCTTTATATCACATCATAGTGCCTCATAGCATAGCTCTTTATATCACATCATAGTGCCTCATAGCATAGCGCTTTATATCACATCATAGTGCCTCACAGCATAGCGCTTTATATCACATCATAGTGCCTCATAGCATAGCTCTTTATATCACATCATAGTGCCTCAGAGCATAGCTCTTTATATCACATCATAGTGCCTCATAGCATAGCTCTTTATATCACATCATAGTGCCTCATAGCATAGCTCTTTATATCACATCATAGTGCCTCACAGCATAGCTCTTTATATCACATCATAGTGCCTCACAGCATAGCGCTTTATATCACATCATAGTGCCTCACAGCATAGCGCTTTATATCACATCATAGTGCCTCACAGCATAGCGCTTTATATCACATCATAGTGCCTCATAGCATAGCGCTTTATATCACATCATAGTGCATCATAGCATAGCGCTTTATATCACATCATAGTGCATCATAGCATAGCGCTTTATATCACATCATAGTGCCTCATAGCATAGCGCTTTATATCACATCATAGTTCCTCATAGCATAGCGCTTTATATCACATCATAGTGCCTCATAGCATAGCGCTTTATATCACATCATAGTGCCTCACAGCATAGCGCTTTATATCACATCATAGTGCCTCACAGCATAGCGCTTTATATCACATCATAGTGCCTCATAGCATAGCGCTTTATATCACATCATAGTCCCTCACACCATAGCGCTTTATATCACATCATAGTGCCTCACAGCATAGCGCTTTATATCACATCATAGTGCCTCACAGCATAGCGCTTTATATCACATCATAGTGCCTCACAGCATAGCGCTTTATATCACATCATAGTGCCTCACAGCATAGCGCTTTATATCACATCATAGTGCCTCATAGCATAGCGCTTTTTATCACATCATAGTGCCTCATAGCATAGCGCTTTATATCACATCATAGTGCCTCACAGCATAGCGCTTTATATCACATCATAGTGCCTCATAGCATAGCGCTTTATATCACATCATAGTGCCTCACAGCATAGCTCTTTATATCACATCATAGTGCCTCACAGCATAGCGCTTTATATCACATCATAGTGCCTCACAGCATAGCGCTTTATATCACATCATAGTGCCTCACAGCATAGCGCTTTATATCACATCATAGTGCCTCATAGCATAGCGCTTTATATCACATCATAGTGCCTCATAGCATAGCTCTTTATATCACATCATAGTGCCTCACAGCATAGCTCTTTATATCACATCATAGTGCCTCATAGCATAGCTCTTTATATCACATCATAGTGCCTCATAGCATAGCTCTTTATATCACATCATAGTGCCTCATAGCATAGCTCTTTATATCACATCATAGTGCCTCACAGCATAGCTCTTTATATCACATCATAGTGCCTCACAGCATAGCGCTTTATATCACATCATAGTGCCTCACAGCATAGCGCTTTATATCACATCATAGTGCCTCACAGCATAGCGCTTTATATCACATCATAGTGCCTCATAGCATAGCGCTTTATATCACATCATAGTGCATCATAGCATAGCGCTTTATATCACATCATAGTGCATCATAGCATAGCGCTTTATATCACATCATAGTGCCTCACAGCATAGCGCTTTATATCACATCATAGTGCCTCATAGCATAGCGCTTTTTATCACATCATAGTGCCTCATAGCATAGCTCTTTATATCACATCATAGTGACTCATAGCATAGCGCTTTATATCACATCATAGTCCCTCACAGCATAGCGCTTTATATCACATCATAGTGCCTCACAGCATAGCGCTTTATATCACATCATAGTGCCTCACAGCATAGCGCTTTATATCACATCATAGTGACTCATAGCATAGCGCTTTATATCACATCATAGTGCCTCACAGCATAGCGCTTTTTATCACATCATAGTGCCTCATAGCATAGCGCTTTATATCACATCATAGTGCCTCACAGCATAGCGCTTTTTATCACATCATAGTGCCTCATAGCATAGCGCTTTATATCACATCATAGTGCCTCACAGCATAGCGCTTTATATCACATCATAGTGCCTCACAGCATAGCGCTTTATATCACATCATAGTGCCTCATAGCATAGCGCTTTATATTACATCATAGTGCCTCATAGCATAGCGCTTTATATCACATCATAGTGCCTCACAGCATAGCGCTTTATATCACATCATAGTGCCTCATAGCATAGCGCTTTATATCACATCATAGTGCCTCACAGCATAGCGCTTTATATCACATCATAGTGCCTCACAGCATAGCGCTTTATATTACATCATAGTGCCTCATAGCATAGCGCTTTATATCACATCATAGTGCCTCATAGCATAGCGCTTTATATCACATCATAGTGCCTCACAGCATAGCGCTTTATATCACATCATAGTGCCTCACAGCATAGCGCTTTATATCACATCATAGTGCCTCACAGCATAGCGCTTTATATCACATCATAGTGCCTCATAGCATAGCGCTTTATATCACATCATAGTGCCTCATAGCATAGCGCTTTATATCACATCATAGTGCCTCACAGCATAGCGCTTTATATCACATCATAGTCCCTCACAGCATAGCGCTTTATATCACATCATAGTGCCTCACAGCATAGCGCTTTATATCACATCATAGTGCCTCACAGCATAGCGCTTTATATCACATCATAGTGCCTCACAGCAGAGCGCTTTATATCACATCATAGTGCCTCACAGCATAGCTCTTTATATCACATCATAGTGCCTAATAGCATAGCGCTTTATATCACATCATAGTGCCTCATAGCATAGCGCTTTATAGCACATCATAGTGCCTCACAGCATAGCGCTTTTTATCACATCATAGTGCCTCACAGCATAGCGCTTTATATCACATCATAGTGCCTCACAGCATAGCGCTTTATATCACATCATAGTGCCTCACAGCATAGCGCTTTATAGCACATCATAGTGCCTCATAGCATAGTGCTTTATATCACATCATAGTGCCTCACAGCATATCGCTTTATATCACATCATAGTGCCTCACAGCATAGCGCTTTATATCACATCATAGTGCCTCACAGCATAGCGCTTTATAGCACATCATAGTGCCTCACAACATAGCGCTTTATAGCACATCATAGTGCCTCACAGCATAGCGCTTTATAACACATCATAGTGCCTCACAGCATAGCGCTTTATAGCACATCATAGTGCCTCACAGCATAGCGCTTTATAGCACATCATAGTGCCTCACAGCATAGCGCTTTATCTCACATCATAGTGCCTCATAGCATAGCGCTTTATATCACATCATAGTGCCTCACAGCATAGCGCTTTATATCACATCATAGTGCCTCATAGCATAGCGCTTTATATCACATCATAGTGCCTCACAGCATAGCGCTTTATATCACATCATAGTGCCTCATAGCATAGCGCTTTATATCACATCATAGTGCCTCATAGCATAGCGCTTTATATCACATCATAGTGCCTCATAGCATAGCGCTTTATATCACATCATAGTGCCTCACAGCATAGCGCTTTATATCACATCATAGTGCCTCATAGCATAGCGCTTTATATCACATCATAGTGCCTCATAGCATAGCGCTTTATATCACATCATAGTGCCTCATAGCATAGCGCTTTATATCACATAATAGTGCCTCATAGCATAGCGCTTTATATCACATCATAGTGCCTCATAGCATAGCGCTTTATATCACATCATAGTGCCTCATAGCATAGCTCTTTATATCACATCATAGTGCCTCACAGCATAGCGCTTTATATCACATCATAGTGCCTCATAGCATAGCGCTTTATATCACATCATAGTGCCTCATAGCATAGCGCTTTATATCACATCATAGTGCCTCATAGCATAGCTCTTTATATCACATCATAGTGCCTCACAGCATAGCGCTTTATATCACATCATAGTGCCTCATAGCATAGCGCTTTATATCACATCATAGTGCCTCACAGCATAGCTCTTTATATCACATCATAGTGCCTCACAGCATAGCGCTTTATATCACATCATAGTGCCTCATAGCATAGCGCTTTATATCACATCATAGTGCCTCACAGCATAGCGCTTTATATCACATCATAGTGCCTCATAGCATAGCGCTTTTTATCACATCATAGTGCCTCATAGCATAGCGCTTTATATCACATCATAGTGCCTCACAGCATAGCGCTTTATATCACATCATAGTGCCTCATAGCATAGCGCTTTTTATCACATCATAGTGCCTCATAGCATAGCTCTTTATATCACATCATAGTGACTCATAGCATAGCGCTTTATATCACATCATAGTGCCTCACAGCATAGCGCTTTATATCACATCATAGTGCCTCACAGCATAGCGCTTTATATCACATCATAGTGCCTCATAGCATAGCGCTTTATATTACATCATAGTGCCTCATAGCATAGCGCTTTATATCACATCATAGTGCCTCACAGCATAGCGCTTTATATCACATCATAGTGCCTCATAGCATAGCGCTTTATATCACATCATAGTGCCTCACAGCATAGCGCTTTATATCACATCATAGTGCCTCACAGCATAGCGCTTTATATTACATCATAGTGCCTCATAGCATAGCGCTTTATATCACATCATAGTGCCTCATAGCATAGCGCTTTATATCACATCATAATGCCTCACAGCATAGCGCTTTATATCACATCATAGTGCCTCACAGCATAGCGCTTTATATCACATCATAGTGCCTCACAGCATAGCGCTTTATATCACATCATAGTGCCTCATAGCATAGCGCTTTATATCACATCATAGTGCCTCATAGCATAGCGCTTTATATCACATCATAGTGCCTCACAGCATAGCGCTTTATATCACATCATAGTCCCTCACAGCATAGCGCTTTATATCACATCATAGTGCCTCACAGCATAGCGCTTTATATCACATCATAGTGCCTCACAGCATAGCGCTTTATATCACATCATAGTGCCTCACAGCAGAGCGCTTTATATCACATCATAGTGCCTCACAGCATAGCTCTTTATATCACATCATAGTGCCTAATAGCATAGCGCTTTATATCACATCATAGTGCCTCATAGCATAGCGCTTTATAGCACATCATAGTGCCTCACAGCATAGCGCTTTTTATCACATCATAGTGCCTCACAGCATAGCGCTTTATATCACATCATAGTGCCTCACAGCATAGCGCTTTATATCACATCATAGTGCCTCACAGCATAGCGCTTTATAGCACATCATAGTGCCTCATAGCATAGTGCTTTATATCACATCATAGTGCCTCACAGCATATCGCTTTATATCACATCATAGTGCCTCACAGCATAGCGCTTTATATCACATCATAGTGCCTCACAGCATAGCGCTTTATAGCACATCATAGTGCCTCACAGCATAGCGCTTTATAGCACATCATAGTGCCTCACAGCATAGCGCTTTATAACACATCATAGTGCCTCACAGCATAGCGCTTTATAGCACATCATAGTGCCTCACAGCATAGCGCTTTATAGCACATCATAGTGCCTCACAGCATAGCGCTTTATCTCACATCATAGTGCCTCATAGCATAGCGCTTTATATCACATCATAGTGCCTCACAGCATAGCGCTTTATATCACATCATAGTGCCTCATAGCATAGCGCTTTATATCACATCATAGTGCCTCACAGCATAGCGCTTTATATCACATCATAGTGCCTCATAGCATAGCGCTTTATATCACATCATAGTGCCTCATAGCATAGCGCTTTATATCACATCATAGTGCCTCATAGCATAGCGCTTTATATCACATCATAGTGCCTCACAGCATAGCGCTTTATATCACATCATAGTGCCTCATAGCATAGCGCTTTATATCACATCATAGTGCCTCATAGCATAGCGCTTTATATCACATCATAGTGCCTCATAGCATAGCGCTTTATATCACATAATAGTGCCTCATAGCATAGCGCTTTATATCACATCATAGTGCCTCATAGCATAGCGCTTTATATCACATCATAGTGCCTCATAGCATAGCTCTTTATATCACATCATAGTGCCTCACAGCATAGCGCTTTATATCACATCATAGTGCCTCATAGCATAGCGCTTTATATCACATCATAGTGCCTCATAGCATAGCGCTTTATATCACATCATAGTGCCTCATAGCATAGCTCTTTATATCACATCATAGTGCCTCACAGCATAGCGCTTTATATCACATCATAGTGCCTCATAGCATAGCGCTTTATATCACATCATAGTGCCTCACAGCATAGCTCTTTATATCACATCATAGTGCCTCACAGCATAGCGCTTTATATCACATCATAGTGCCTCATAGCATAGCGCTTTATATCACATAATAGTGCCTCATAGCATAGCGCTTTATATCACATCATAGTGCCTCATAGCATAGCGCTTTATATCACATCATAGTGCCTCATAGCATAGCTCTTTATATCACATCATAGTGCCTCACAGCATAGCGCTTTATATCACATCATAGTGCCTCATAGCATAGCGCTTTATATCACATCATAGTGCCTTATAGCATAGCTCTTTATATCACATCATAGTGCCTCATAGCATAGCGCTTTATATCACATCATAGTGCTTCATAGCATAGCGCTTTATATCACATCATAGTGCCTCATAGCATAGCGCTTTATATCACATCATAGTGCCTCACAGCATAGCGCTTTATATCACATCATAGTGCTTCACAGCATAGCGCTTTATATCACATCATAGTGCCTCATAGCATAGCGCTTTATATCACATAATAGTGCCTCATAGCATAGCGCTTTATATCACATCATAGTGCCTCATAGCATAGCGCTTTATATCACATCATAGTGCCTCATAGCATAGCGCTTTATATCACATCATAGTCCCTCACAGCATAGCGCTTTATATCACATCATAGTGCCTCATAGCATAGCGCTTTATATCACATCATAGTGCCTCACAGCATAGCGCTTTATATCACATCATAGTGCCTCATAGCATAGCGCTTTATATCACATCATAGTGCCTCATAGCATAGCGCTTTATATCACATCATAGTGCCTCATAGCATAGCGCTTTATATCACATCATAGTGCCTCATAGCATAGCGCTTTATATCACATCATAGTGCCTCATAGCATAGCGCTTTATATCACATCATAGTGCCTCATAGCATAGCGCTTTATATCACATCATAGTGCCTCATAGCATAGCGCTTTATATCACATCATAGTGCCTCACAGCATAGCGCTTTATATCACATCATAGTGCCTCACAGCATAGCGCTTTATATCACATCATAGTGCCTCATAGCATAGCGCTTTATATCACATCATAGTCCCTCACACCATAGTGCTTTATATCACATCATAGTGCCTCACAGCATAGCGCTTTATATCACATCATAGTGCCTCACAGCATAGCGCTTTATATCACATCATAGTGCCTCACAGCATAGCGCTTTATATCACATCATAGTGCCTCACAGCATAGCGCTTTATATCACATCATAGTGCCTCATAGCATAGCGCTTTTTATCACATCATAGTGCCTCATAGCATAGCGCTTTATATCACATCATAGTGCCTCACAGCATAGCGCTTTATATCACATCATAGTGCCTCATAGCATAGCGCTTTTTATCACATCATAGTGCCTCATAGCATAGCTCTTTATATCACATCATAGTGACTCATAGCATAGCGCTTTATATCACATCATAGTGCCTCATAGCATAGCGCTTTTTATCACATCATAGTGCCTCATAGCATAGCTCTTTATATCACATCATAGTGCCTCATAGCATAGCGCTTTATATCACATCATAGTGCCTCATAGCATAGCGCTTTTTATCACATCATAGTGCCTCATAGCATAGCTCTTTATATCACATCATAGTGACTCATAGCATAGCGCTTTATATCACATCATAGTCCCTCACAGCATAGCGCTTTATATCACATCATAGTGCCTCACAGCATAGCGCTTTATATCACATCATAGTGCCTCACAGCATAGCGCTTTATATCACATCATAGTGACTCATAGCATAGCGCTTTATATCACATCATAGTGCCTCACAGCATAGCGCTTTTTATCACATCATAGTGCCTCATAGCATAGCGCTTTATATCACATCATAGTGCCTCACAGCATAGCGCTTTTTATCACATCATAGTGCCTCATAGCATAGCGCTTTATATCACATCATAGTGCCTCACAGCATAGCGCTTTATATCACATCATAGTGCCTCACAGCATAGCGCTTTATATCACATCATAGTGCCTCATAGCATAGCGCTTTATATTACATCATAGTGCCTCATAGCATAGCGCTTTATATCACATCATAGTGCCTCACAGCATAGCGCTTTATATCACATCATAGTGCCTCATAGCATAGCGCTTTATATCACATCATAGTGCCTCACAGCATAGCGCTTTATATCACATCATAGTGCCTCACAGCATAGCGCTTTATATTACATCATAGTGCCTCATAGCATAGCGCTTTATATCACATCATAGTGCCTCATAGCATAGCGCTTTATATCACATCATAGTGCCTCACAGCATAGCGCTTTATATCACATCATAGTGCCTCACAGCATAGCGCTTTATATCACATCATAGTGCCTCACAGCATAGCGCTTTATATCACATCATAGTGCCTCACAGCATAGCTCTTTATCTCACATCATAGTGACTCATAGCATAGCGCTTTATATCACATCATAGTGCCTCATAGCATAGCGCTTTATATCACATCATAGTGCCTCATAGCATAGCGCTTTATATCACATCATAGTGCCTCACAGCATAGCGCTTTATATCACATCATAGTCCCTCACAGCATAGCGCTTTATATCACATCATAGTGCCTCACAGCATAGCGCTTTATATCACATCATAGTGCCTCACAGCATAGCGCTTTATATCACATCATAGTGCCTCACAGCAGAGCGCTTTATATCACATCATAGTGCCTCACAGCATAGCTCTTTATATCACATCATAGTGCCTAATAGCATAGCGCTTTATATCACATCATAGTGCTTCACAGCATAGTGCTTTATATCACATCATAGTGCCTCATAGCATAGCGCTTTATATCACATAATAGTGCCTCATAGCATAGCGCTTTATATCACATCATAGTGCCTCATAGCATAGCGCTTTATATCACATCATAGTGCCTCATAGCATAGCGCTTTATATCACATCATAGTCCCTCACAGCATAGCGCTTTATATCACATCATAGTGCCTCATAGCATAGCGCTTTATATCACATCATAGTGCCTCACAGCATAGCGCTTTATATCACATCATAGTGCCTCATAGCATAGCGCTTTATATCACATCATAGTGCCTCATAGCATAGCGCTTTATATCACATCATAGTGCCTCATAGCATAGCGCTTTATATCACATCATAGTGCCTCATAGCATAGCGCTTTATATCACATCATAGTGCCTCATAGCATAGCGCTTTATATCACATCATAGTGCCTCATAGCATAGCGCTTTATATCACATCATAGTGCCTCATAGCATAGCGCTTTATATCACATCATAGTGCCTCACAGCATAGCGCTTTATATCACATCATAGTGCCTCACAGCATAGCGCTTTATATCACATCATAGTGCCTCATAGCATAGCGCTTTATATCACATCATAGTCCCTCACACCATAGTGCTTTATATCACATCATAGTGCCTCACAGCATAGCGCTTTATATCACATCATAGTGCCTCACAGCATAGCGCTTTATATCACATCATAGTGCCTCACAGCATAGCGCTTTATATCACATCATAGTGCCTCACAGCATAGCGCTTTATATCACATCATAGTGCCTCATAGCATAGCGCTTTTTATCACATCATAGTGCCTCATAGCATAGCGCTTTATATCACATCATAGTGCCTCACAGCATAGCGCTTTATATCACATCATAGTGCCTCATAGCATAGCGCTTTTTATCACATCATAGTGCCTCATAGCATAGCTCTTTATATCACATCATAGTGACTCATAACATAGCGCTTTATATCACATCATAGTGCCTCATAGCATAGCGCTTTTTATCACATCATAGTGCCTCATAGCATAGCTCTTTATATCACATCATAGTGCCTCATAGCATAGCGCTTTATATCACATCATAGTGCCTCATAGCATAGCGCTTTTTATCACATCATAGTGCCTCATAGCATAGCTCTTTATATCACATCATAGTGACTCATAGCATAGCGCTTTATATCACATCATAGTCCCTCACAGCATAGCGCTTTATATCACATCATAGTGCCTCACAGCATAGCGCTTTATATCACATCATAGTGCCTCACAGCATAGCGCTTTATATCACATCATAGTGACTCATAGCATAGCGCTTTATATCACATCATAGTGCCTCACAGCATAGCGCTTTTTATCACATCATAGTGCCTCATAGCATAGCGCTTTATATCACATCATAGTGCCTCACAGCATAGCGCTTTTTATCACATCATAGTGCCTCATAGCATAGCGCTTTATATCACATCATAGTGCCTCACAGCATAGCGCTTTATATCACATCATAGTGCCTCACAGCATAGCGCTTTATATCACATCATAGTGCCTCATAGCATAGCGCTTTATATTACATCATAGTGCCTCATAGCATAGCGCTTTATATCACATCATAGTGCCTCACAGCATAGCGCTTTATATCACATCATAGTGCCTCATAGCATAGCGCTTTATATCACATCATAGTGCCTCACAGCATAGCGCTTTATATCACATCATAGTGCCTCACAGCATAGCGCTTTATATTACATCATAGTGCCTCATAGCATAGCGCTTTATATCACATCATAGTGCCTCATAGCATAGCGCTTTATATCACATCATAGTGCCTCACAGCATAGCGCTTTATATCACATCATAGTGCCTCACAGCATAGCGCTTTATATCACATCATAGTGCCTCACAGCATAGCGCTTTATATCACATCATAGTGCCTCACAGCATAGCTCTTTATCTCACATCATAGTGACTCATAGCATAGCGCTTTATATCACATCATAGTGCCTCATAGCATAGCGCTTTATATCACATCATAGTGCCTCATAGCATAGCGCTTTATATCACATCATAGTGCCTCACAGCATAGCGCTTTATATCACATCATAGTCCCTCACAGCATAGCGCTTTATATCACATCATAGTGCCTCACAGCATAGCGCTTTATATCACATCATAGTGCCTCACAGCATAGCGCTTTATATCACATCATAGTGCCTCACAGCAGAGCGCTTTATATCACATCATAGTGCCTCACAGCATAGCTCTTTATATCACATCATAGTGCCTAATAGCATAGCGCTTTATAGCACATCATAGTGCCTCACAGCATAGCGCTTTTTATCACATCATAGTGCCTCACAGCATAGCGCTTTATATCACATCATAGTGCCTCACAGCATAGCGCTTTATATCACATCATAGTGCCTCACAGCATAGCGCTTTATAGCACATCATAGTGCCTCATAGCATAGTGCTTTATATCACATCATAGTGCCTCACAGCATATCGCTTTATATCACATCATAGTGCCTCACAGCATAGCGCTTTATATCACATCATAGTGCCTCACAGCATAGCGCTTTATAGCACATCATAGTGCCTCACAGCATAGCGCTTTATAGCACATCATAGTGCCTCACAGCATAGCGCTTTATAACACATCATAGTGCCTCACAGCATAGCGCTTTATAGCACATCATAGTGCCTCACAGCATAGCGCTTTATAGCACATCATAGTGCCTCACAGCATAGCGCTTTATCTCACATCATAGTGCCTCATAGCATAGCGCTTTATATCACATCATAGTGCCTCACAGCATAGCGCTTTATATCACATCATAGTGCCTCATAGCATAGCGCTTTATATCACATCATAGTGCCTCACAGCATAGCGCTTTATATCACATCATAGTGCCTCATAGCATAGCGCTTTATATCACATCATAGTGCCTCATAGCATAGCGCTTTATATCACATCATAGTGCCTCATAGCATAGCGCTTTATATCACATCATAGTGCCTCACAGCATAGCGCTTTATATCACATCATAGTGCCTCATAGCATAGCGCTTTATATCACATCATAGTGCCTCATAGCATAGCGCTTTATATCACATCATAGTGCCTCATAGCATAGCGCTTTATATCACATAATAGTGCCTCATAGCATAGCGCTTTATATCACATCATAGTGCCTCATAGCATAGCGCTTTATATCACATCATAGTGCCTCATAGCATAGCTCTTTATATCACATCATAGTGCCTCACAGCATAGCGCTTTATATCACATCATAGTGCCTCATAGCATAGCGCTTTATATCACATCATAGTGCCTCATAGCATAGCGCTTTATATCACATCATAGTGCCTCATAGCATAGCTCTTTATATCACATCATAGTGCCTCACAGCATAGCGCTTTATATCACATCATAGTGCCTCATAGCATAGCGCTTTATATCACATCATAGTGCCTCATAGCATAGCTCTTTATATCACATCATAGTGCCTCACAGCATAGCGCTTTATATCACATCATAGTGCCTCATAGCATAGCGCTTTATATCACATAATAGTGCCTCATAGCATAGCGCTTTATATCACATCATAGTGCCTCATAGCATAGCGCTTTATATCACATCATAGTGCCTCATAGCATAGCTCTTTATATCACATCATAGTGCCTCACAGCATAGCGCTTTATATCACATCATAGTGCCTCATAGCATAGCGCTTTATATCACATCATAGTGCCTTATAGCATAGCTCTTTATATCACATCATAGTGCCTCATAGCATAGCGCTTTATATCACATCATAGTGCTTCATAGCATAGCGCTTTATATCACATCATAGTGCCTCATAGCATAGCGCTTTATATCACATCATAGTGCCTCACAGCATAGCGCTTTATATCACATCATAGTGCCTCACAGCATAGCGCTTTATATCACATCATAGTGCTTCACAGCATAGCGCTTTATATCACATCATAGTGCCTCATAGCATAGCGCTTTATATCACATCATAGTCCCTCACAGCATAGCTCTTTATATCACATCATAGTGACTCATAGCATAGCGCTTTATATCATATCATAGTCCCTCACAGCATAGCGCTTTATATCACATCATAGTGCCTTATAGCATAGCTCTTTATATCACATCATAGTGCCTCATAGCATAGCGCTTTATATCACATCATAGTGCTTCATAGCATAGCGCTTTATATCACATCATAGTGCCTCATAGCATAGCGCTTTATATCACATCATAGTGCTTCACAGCATAGCGCTTTATATCACATAATAGTGCCTCATAGCATAGCGCTTTATATCACATCATAGTGCCTCATAGCATAGCGCTTTATATCACATCATAGTGCCTCATAGCATAGCGCTTTATATCACATCATAGTCCCTCACAGCATAGCGCTTTATATCACATCATAGTGCCTCATAGCATAGCGCTTTATATCACATCATAGTGCCTCACAGCATAGCGCTTTATATCACATCATAGTGCCTCATAGCATAGCGCTTTATATCACATCATAGTGCCTCATAGCATAGCGCTTTATATCACATCATAGTGCCTCATAGCATAGCGCTTTATATCACATAATAGTGCCTCATAGCATAGCGCTTTATATCACATCATAGTGCCTCATAGCATAGCGCTTTATATCACATCATAGTGCCTCATAGCATAGCTCTTTATATCACATCATAGTGCCTCACAGCATAGCGCTTTATATCACATCATAGTGCCTCACAGCATAGCGCTTTATATCACATCATAGTGCCTCATAGCATAGCGCTTTATATCACATCATAGTGCCTCATAGCATAGCGCTTTATATCACATCATAGTGCCTCATAGCATAGCGCTTTATATCACATCATAGTGCCTCATAGCATAGCGCTTTATATCACATCATAGTGCCTCATAGCATAGCGCTTTATATCACATCATAGTGCCTCACAGCATAGCGCTTTATATCACATCATAGTGCCTCATAGCATAGCGCTTTATATCACATCATAGTGCCTCATAGCATAGCGCTTTATATCACATCATAGTGCCTCATAGCATAGCGCTTTATATCACATAATAGTGCCTCATAGCATAGCGCTTTATATCACATCATAGTGCCTCATAGCATAGCGCTTTATATCACATCATAGTGCCTCATAGCATAGCTCTTTATATCACATCATAGTGCCTCACAGCATAGCGCTTTATATCACATCATAGTGCCTCACAGCATAGCTCTTTATGTCACATCATAGTGCCTCATAGCATAGCGCTTTATATCACATCATAGTGCCTCATAGCATAGCGCTTTATATCACATCATAGTGCCTCACAGCATAGCGCTTTATATCACATCATAGTGACTCATAGCATAGCGCTTTATATCACATCATAGTGCCTCACAGCATAGCGCTTTATATCACATCATAGTGCCTCACAGCATAGCGCTTTATATCACATCATAGTGCCTCACAGCATAGCGCTTTATATCACATCATAGTGCCTCATAGCATAGCGCTTTATATCACATCATAGTGCCTCACAGCATAGCGCTTTATATCACATCATAGTGACTCATAGCATAGCGCTTTATATCACATCATAGTGCATCACAGCATAGCGCTTTATATCACATCATAGTGCCTCACAGCATAGCGCTTTATTTCACATCATAGTGCCTCACAGCATAGCGCTTTATATCACATCATAGTGCTTCACAGCATAGCGCTTTATATCACATCATAGTGCCTCACAGCATAGCGCTTTATATCACATCATAGTGCCTCACAGCATAGCGCTTTATATCACATCATAGTGACTCATAGCATAGCGCTTTATATCACATCATAGTGCCTCACAGCATAGCGCTTTATATCACATCATAGTGCCTCACAGCATAGCGCTTTATATCACATCATAGTGCCTCACAGCATAGCGCTTTATATCACATCATAGTGCCTCATAGCATAGCGCTTTATATCACATCATAGTGCCTCACAGCATAGCGCTTTATATCACATCATAGTGACTCATAGCATAGCGCTTTATATCACATCATAGTGCCTCACAGCATAGCGCTTTTTATCACATCATAGTGCCTCATAGCATAGCGCTTTATATCACATCATAGTTCCTCACAGCATAGCGCTTTATATCACATCATAGTGCCTCATAGCATAGCTCTTTATATCACATCATAGTGCCTCACAGCATAGCGCTTTTTATCACATCATAGTGCCTCATAGCATAGCGCTTTATATCACATCATAGTGCCTCACAGCATAGCGCTTTATATCACATCATAGTGCCTCATAGCATAGCGCTTTATATCACATCATAGTGCCTCACAGCATAGCGCTTTTTGTCACATCATAGTGCCTCATAGCATAGCGCTTTATATCACATCATAGTGCCTCACAGCATAGCGCTTTATATCACATCATAGTGCCTCATAGCATAGCGCTTTATATCACATCATAGTGCCTCACAGCATAGCGCTTTATATCACATCATAGTGCCTCACAGCATAGCGCTTTATATCACATCATGGTGCTTCATAGCATAGCGCTTTATATCACATCATGGTGCCTCACAGCATAGCGCTTTATATCACATCATGGTGCCTCACAGCATAGCGCTTTATATCACATCATAGTGCCTCAGAGCATAGCGCTTTATATCACATCATGGTGCCTCACAGCATAGCGCTTTATATCACATCATGGTGCCTCACAGCATAGCGCTTTATATCACATCATGGTGCCTCATAGCATAGCGCTTTATATCACATCATAGTGCCTCACAGCATAGCGCTTTATATCACATCATAGTGCCTCACAGCATAGCGCTTTATATCACATCATAGTGCCTCACAGCATAGCGCTTTATATCACATCATGGTGCCTCACAGCATAGCGCTTTATATCACATCATAGTGCCTCAGAGCATAGCGCTTTATATCACATCATAGTGCCTCACAGCATAGCGCTTTATATCACATCATAGTGACTCATAGCATAGCGCTTTATATCATATCATAGTCCCTCACAGCATAGCTCTTTATATCACATCATAGTGCCTCAGAGCATAGCGCTTTATATCACATCATAGTGCCTCACAGCATAGCGCTTTATATCACATCATAGTGCCTCATAGCATAGCGCTTTATATCACATCATAGTGTCTCATAGCATAGCGCTTTATATCACATCATAGTGCCTCACAGCATAGCGCTTTATATCACATCATAGTGCTTCACAGCATAGCGCTTTATATCACATCATAGTGCCTTACAGCATAGCGCTTTATATCACATCATAGTGCCTCACAGCATAGCGCTTTATATCACATCATAGTGCCTCATAGCATAGCGCTTTATATGACATCATAGTGCCTCACAGCATAGCGCTTTATATCACATCATAGTGCCTCACAGCATAGCGCTTTATATCACATCATAGTGCCTCACAGCATAGCGCTTTATATCACATCATAGAGCCTCACAGCATAGCGCTTTATATCACATCATAGTGCCTCATAGCATAGCGCTTTATATCACATCATAGTGCCTCACAGCATAGCGCTTTATATCACATCATAGTGCCTCACAGCATAGCGCTTTATATCACATCATAGTGCCTCACAGCATAGCGCTTTATATCACATCATAGTGCCTCACAGCATAGCGCTTTATATCACATCATAGTGCCTCACAGCATAGCGCTTTATATCACATCATAGTGCCTCACAGCATAGCGCTTTATAGCACATCATAGTGCCTCACAGCATAGCGCTTTATATCACATCATAGTGCTTCATAGCATAGCGCTTTATATCACATCATAGTGCCTCACAGCATAGCTCTTTATATCACATCATAGTGCTTCACAGCATAGCGCTTTATATCACATCATAGTGCCTCACAGCATAGCGCTTTATATCACATCATGGTGCCTCACAGCATAGCGCTTTATATCACATCATAGTGTCTCATAGCATAGCGCTTTATATCACATCATAGTGCCTCAGAGCATAGCGCTTTATATCACATCATAGTGCCTCATAGCATAGCTCTTTATATCACATCATAGTGCCTCATAGCATAGCGCTTTATATCACATCATGGTGCTTCACAGCATAGCGCTTTATATCACATCATAGTGCCTCACAGCATAGCGCTTTATAGCACATCATAGTGCCTCACAGCATAGCGCTTTATATCACATCATAGTGCCTCACAGCATAGCGCTTTATATCACATCATAGTGCCTCATAGCATAGCTCTTTATATCACATCATAGTGCTTCACAGCATAGCGCTTTATATCACATCATAGTGCCTCACAGCATAGCGCTTTATATCACATCATAGTGCCTCACAGCATAGCGCTTTATATCACATCATAGTGCCTCATAGCATAGCGCTTTATATCACATCATAGTGCCTCATAGCATAGCGCTTTATATCACATCATAGTGCCTCATAGCATAGCGCTTTATATCACATCATAGTGCCTCATAGCATAGCGCTTTATATCACATCATAGTGCCTCACAGCATAGCGCTTTATATCACATCATAGTCCCTCACAGCATAGCGCTTTATATCACATCATAGTGCCTCATAGCATAGCTCTTTATATCACATCATAGTGCCTCATAGCATAGCGCTTTATATCACATCATAGTGCTTCACAGCATAGCGCTTTATATCACATCATAGTGCCTCATAGCATAGCGCTTTATATCACATCATAGTGCCTCATAGCATAGCGCTTTATATCACATCATGGTGCCTCACAGCATAGCGCTTTATATCACATCATAGCGCTTTATAGCACATCATAGTGCCTCACAGCATAGCGCTTTATATCACATCATAGTGCCTCACAGCATAGCGCTTTATATCACATCATAGTGCCTCATAGCATAGCTCTTTATATCACATCATAGTGCTTCACAGCATAGCGCTTTATATCACATCATAGTGCCTCACAGCATAGCGCTTTATATCACATCATAGTGCCTCACAGCATAGCGCTTTATATCACATCATAGTGCCTCACAGCATAGCGCTTTATATCACATCATAGTGCCTCACAGCATAGCTCTTTATATCACATCATAGTGCCTCACAGCATAGCTCTTTATATCACATCATAGTGCTTCACAGCATAGCGCTTTATATCACATCATAGTGCCTCACAGCATAGCGCTTTATATCACATCATAGTGCCTCACAGCATAGCGCTTTATATCACATCATGGTGCCTCACAGCATAGCGCTTTATATCACATCATAGTGCCTCATAGCATAGCGCTTTATATCACATCATAGTGCCTCATAGCATAGCGCTTTATATCACATCATAGTGCTTCACAGCATAGCGCTTTATATCACATCATAGTGCCTCACAGCATAGCGCTTTATATCACATCATGGTGCCTCATAGCATAGCGCTTTATATCACATCATAGTGCCTCATAGCATAGCGCTTTATATCACATCATAGTGCTTCACAGCATAGCGCTTTATATCACATCATGGTGCTTCATAGCATAGCGCTTTATATCACATCATAGTGACTCATAGCATAGCGCTTTATATCACATCATAGTGACTCATAGCATAGCGCTTTATATCACATCATAGTGCCTCATAGCATAGCGCTTTATATCACATCATAGTGCCTCACAGCATAGCTCTTTATATCACATCATAGTGACTCATAGCATAGCTCTTTATATCACATCATAGTGACTCATAGCATAGCGCTTTATATCACATCATAGTGCCTCATAGCATAGCTCTTTATATCACATCATAGTGACTCATAGCATAGCTCTTTATATCACATCATGGTGCCTCATAGCATAGCTCTTTATATCACATCATAGTGACTCATAGCATAGCGCTTTATATCACATCATAGTGCCTCATAGCATAGCGCTTTATATCACATCATAGTGCCTCACAGCATAGCGCTTTATATCACATCATGGTGCTTCATAGCATAGCGCTTTATATCACATCATAGTGCTTCACAGCATAGCGCTTTATATCACATCATAGTGACTCATAGCATAGCGCTTTATATCACATCATAGTGCCTCATAGCATAGCTCTTTATATCACATCATAGTGACTCATAGCATAGCGCTTTATATCACATCATAGTGCCTCATAGCATAGCTCTTTATATCACATCATAGTGACTCATAGCATAGCGCTTTATATCACATCATGGTGCTTCATAGCATAGCTCTTTATATCACATCATAGTGACTCATAGCATAGCTCTTTATATCACATCATAGTCCCTCATAGCATAGCGCTTTATATCACATCATAGTGCCTCATAGCATAGCGCTTTATATCACATCATAGTGCCTCATAGCATAGCGCTTTATATCACATCATAGTGCCTCACAGCATAGCTCTTTATATCACATCATAGTGCTTCACAGCTTAGCGCTTTATATCACATCATAGTGCTTCATAGCATAGCGCTTTATATCACATCATAGTGCTTCATAGCATAGCGCTTTATAGCACATCATAGTGCCTCATAGCATAGCGCTTTATATCACATCATAGTGCCTCATAGCATAGCGCTTTATATCACATCATAGTGCTTCACAGCATAGCGCTTTATATCACATCATAGTGCCTCATAGCATAGCGCTTTATATCACATCATAGTGCCTCACAGCATAGCTCTTTATATCACATCATAGTGCTTCACAGCATAGCGCTTTATATCACATCATAGTGCCTCATAGCATAGCGCTTTATATCACATCATAGTGCCTCACAGCATAGCGCTTTATATCACATCATAGTGCCTCATAGCATAGCGCTTTATAGCACATCATAGTGCCTCACAGCATAGCGCTTTATATCACATCATAGTGCCTCATAGCATAGCGCTTTATATCACATCATAGTCCCTCACAGCATAGCGCTTTATATCACATCATAGTGCTTCACAGCATAGCGCTTTATATCACATCATAGTGCCTCACAGCATAGCGCTTTATATCACATCATAGTGCCTCACAGCATAGCGCTTTATATCACATCATAGTGCCTCACAGCATAGCGCTTTATATCACATCATAGTGCCTCACAGCATAGCTCTTTATATCACATCATAGTGCCTCACAGCATAGCTCTTTATATCACATCATAGTGCTTCATAGCATAGCTCTTTATATCACATCATAGTGCTTCATAGCATAGCGCTTTATATCACATCATAGTGCCTCACAGCATAGCGCTTTATATCACATCATAGTGCTTCATAGCATAGCTCTTTATATCACATCATAGTGCCTCACAGCATAGCGCTTTATATCACATCATAGTGCCTCACAGCATAGCGCTTTATATCACATCATAGTGCCTCACAGCATAGCGCTTTATATCACATCATAGTGCTTCATAGCATAGCGCTTTATATCACATCATAGTGCCTCACAGCATAGCGCTTTATATCACAGCATACTGCCTCACAGCATAGCGCTTTATATCACATCATAGTGCCTCACAGCATAGCGCTTTATATCACATCATAGTGCCTCACAGCATAGCGCTTTATATCACATCATAGTGCTTCATAGCATAGCGCTTTATATCACATCATAGTGCCTCACAGCATAGCGCTTTATAGCACATCATAGTGCCTCATAGCATAGCTCTTTATATCACATCATAGTGACTCATAGCATAGCGCTTTATATCACATCATAGTGCCTCACAGCATAGCGCTTTATATCACATCATAGTGCCTCACAGCATAGCGCTTTATATCACATCATAGTGCCTCACAGCATAGCTCTTTATATCACATCATAGAGACTCATAGCATAGCGCTTTATATCACATCATAGTGCCTCATAGCATAGCGCTTTATATCACATCATAGTGCCTCACAGCATAGCGCTTTATATCACATCATAGTGCCTCATAGCATAGCGCTTTATATCACATCATAGAGCCTCATAGCATAGCGCTTTATATCACATCATAGAGCCTCATAGCATAGCGCTTTATATCACATCATAGTGCCTCATAGCATAGCGCTTTATATCACATCATAGTGCCTCACAGCATAGCTCTTTATATCACATCATAGAGACTCATAGCATAGCGCTTTATATCACATCATAGTGCCTCATAGCATAGCGCTTTATATCACATCATAGTGTCTCACAGCATAGCGCTTTATATCACATCATAGTGCCTCATAGCATAGCGCTTTATATCACATCATAGAGCCTCATAGCATAGCGCTTTATATCACATCATAGTGCCTCATAGCATAGCGCTTTATATCACATCATAGTGCCTAACAGCATAGCGCTTTATATCACATCATACTGCCTCACAGCATAGCGCTTTATATCACATCATAGTCCCTCACAGCATAGCGCTTTATATCACATCATAGTGCCTCACAGCATAGCGCTTTATATCACATCATAGTGCCTCACAGCATAGCGCTTTATATCACATCATAGTGCCTCATAGCATAGCGCTTTATATCACATCATAGTCCCTCACAGCATAGCGCTTTATATCACATCATAGTGCCTCATAGCATAGCTCTTTATAGCACATCATAGTGCCTCATAGCATAGCGCTTTATAGCACATCATAGTGCCTCACAGCATAGCGCTTTATATCACATCATAGTGCCTCACAGCATAGCGCTTTATATCACATCATAGTGCCTCATAGCATAGCTCTTTATAGCACATCATAGTGCCTCATAGCATAGCGCTTTATATCACATCATAGTGCCTCACAGCATAGCGCTTTATATCACATCATAGTGCCTCACAGCATAGCGCTTTATATCACATCATAGTGCCTCATAGCATAGCGCTTTATATCACATCATAGTGCCTCACAGCATAGCGCTTTATAGCACATCATAGTGCCTCACAGCATAGCGCTTTATATCACATCATAGTGCCTCACAGCATAGCGCTTTATATCACATCATAGTGCCTCACAACATAGCGCTTTATATCACATCATAGTGCCTCATAGCATAGCGCTTTATATCACATCATAGTGCTTCATAGCATAGCGCTTTATATCACATCATAGTGCCTCACAGCATAGCGCTTTATAGCACATCATAATGCCTCATAGCATAGCGCTTTATATCACATCATAGTGCCTCACAGCATAGCGCTTTATATCACATCATAGTGCCTCACAGCATAGCGCTTTATAGCACATCATAGTGCCTCATAGCATAGCGCTTTATATCACATCATAGTGCCTCACAGCATAGCGCTTTATAGCACATCATAGTGCCTCATAGCATAGCGCTTTATATCACATCATAGTGCCTCACAGCATAGCGCTTTATATCACATCATAGTGCCTCATAGCATAGCGCTTTATATCACATCATAGTGCCTCACAGCATAGCGCTTTATATCACATCATAGTCCCTCACAGCATAGCGCTTTATATCACATCATAGTGCCTCATAGCATAGCGCTTTAAACCACATCATAGTGCCTCACAGCATAGCGCTTTATAGCACATCATAGTGCCTCATAGCATAGCGCTTTATATCACATCATAGTGCCTCACAGCATAGCGCTTTATATCACATCATAGTGCCTCACAGCATAGCGCTTTATATCACATCATAGTGCCTCACAGCATAGCGCTTTATATCACATCATAGTGCCTCACAGCATAGCGCTTTATATCACATCATAGTGCCTCACAGCATAGCTCTTTATATCACATCATAGAGACTCATAGCATAGCGCTTTATATCACATCATAGTGCCTCATAGCATAGCGCTTTATATCACATCATAGTGCCTCACAGCATAGCGCTTTATATCACATCATAGTGCCTCATAGCATAGCGCTTTATATCACATCATAGAGCCTCATAGCATAGCGCTTTATATCACATCATAGTGCCTCATAGCATAGCGCTTTATAGCACATCATAGTGCCTCACAGCATAGCTCTTTATATCACATCATAGTGCCTAACAGCATAGCGCTTTATATCACATCATACTGCCTCACAGCATAGCGCTTTATATCACATCATAGTGCCTCACAGCATAGCGCTTTATATCACATCATAGTGCCTCACAGCATAGCGCTTTATATCACATCATAGTGCCTCATAGCATAGCGCTTTATATCACATCATAGTCCCTCACAGCATAGCGCTTTATATCACATCATAGTCCCTCACAGCATAGCGCTTTATATCACATCATAGTGCCTCATAGCATAGCTCTTTATAGCACATCATAGTGCCTCATAGCATAGCGCTTTATAGCACATCATAGTGCCTCACAGCATAGCGCTTTATATCACATCATAGTGCCTCACAGCATAGCGCTTTATATCACATCATAGTGCCTCATAGCATAGCTCTTTATAGCACATCATAGTGCCTCATAGCATAGCGCTTTATATCACATCATAGTGCCTCACAGCATAGCGCTTTATATCACATCATAGTGCCTCACAGCATAGCGCTTTATATCACATCATAGTGCCTCATAGCATAGCGCTTTATATCACATCATAGTGCCTCACAGCATAGCGCTTTATAGCACATCATAGTGCCTCACAGCATAGCGCTTTATATCACATCATAGTGCCTCACAGCATAGCGCTTTATATCACATCATAGTGCCTCACAACATAGCGCTTTATATCACATCATAGTGCCTCATAGCATAGCGCTTTATATCACATCATAGTGCTTCATAGCATAGCGCTTTATATCACATCATAGTGCCTCACAGCATAGCGCTTTATAGCACATCATAATGCCTCATAGCATAGCGCTTTATATCACATCATAGTGCCTCACAGCATAGCGCTTTATATCACATCATAGTGCCTCACAGCATAGCGCTTTATAGCACATCATAGTGCCTCATAGCATAGCGCTTTATATCACATCATAGTGCCTCACAGCATAGCGCTTTATAGCACATCATAGTGCCTCATAGCATAGCGCTTTATATCACATCATAGTGCCTCATAGCATAGCGCTTTATATCACATCATAGTGCCTCACAGCATAGCGCTTTATAGCACATCATAGTGCCTCATAGCATAGCGCTTTATATCACATCATAGTGCCTCATAGCATAGCTCTTTATATCACATCATAGTGCCTCACAGCATAGCGCTTTATATCACATCATAGTGCCTCATAGCATAGCGCTTTATATCACATCATAGTGCCTCACAGCATAGCGCTTTATATCACATCATAGTCCCTCACAGCATAGCGCTTTATATCACATCATAGTGCCTCATAGCATAGCGCTTTAAACCACATCATAGTGCCTCACAGCATAGCGCTTTATAGCACATCATAGTGCCTCATAGCATAGCGCTTTATATCACATCATAGTGCCTCACAGCATAGCGCTTTATATCACATCATAGTGCCTCACAGCATAGCGCTTTATATCACATCATAGTGCCTCACAGCATAGCGCTTTATATCACATCATAGTGCCTCACAGCATAGCGCTTTATATCACATCATAGTGCCTCATAGCATAGCGCTTTATATCACAACATAGTGCCTCATAGCATAGCTCTTTATATCACATCATAGTGCCTCACATCATAGCGCTTTATATCACATCATAGTACCTCATAGCATAGTGCTTTATAGCACATCGTAGTGCCTCACAGCATAGCGCTTTATATCACATCATAGTGCTTCACAGCATAGCGCTTTATATCACATCATAGTGCCTCATAGCATAGCGCTTTATATCACATCATAGTGCCTCATAGCATAGCGCTTTACATCACATCATAGTGCCTCACAGCATAGCGCTTTATATCACATCATAGTGCCTCACAGCATAGCGCTTTATAGCACATCATAGTGCCTCACAGCATAGCGCTTTATAGCACATCATGGTGCCTCACAGCATAGCGCTTTATAGCACATCATAGTGCCTCACAGCATAGCGCTTTATATCACATCATAGTGCCTCACAGCATAGCGCTTTATATCACATCATAGTGCCTCACAGCATAGCGCTTTATAGCACATCATAGTGCCTCACAGCATAGCGCTTTATATCACATCATAGTGCCTCATAGCATAGCGCTTTATATCACATCATAGTGCCTCATAGCATAGCGCTTTACATCACATCATAGTGCCTCACAGCATAGCGCTTTATATCACATCATAGTGCCTCACAGCATAGCGCTTTATATCACATCATAGTGCCTCACAGCATAGCGCTTTATATCACATCATAGTGCCTCATAGCATAGCGCTTTATATCACATCATAGTGCCTCATAGCATAGCGCTTTACATCACATCATAGTGCCTCACAGCATAGCGCTTTATATCACATCATAGTGCCTCACAGCATAGTGCTTTATATCACATCATAGTGCCTCATAGCATAGCGCTTTATAGCACATCATAGTGCCTCACAGCATAGCGCTTTATAGCACATCATGGTGCCTCACAGCATAGCGCTTTATATCACATCATAGTGCATCATAGCATAGCGCTTTATATCACATCATAGTCCCTCATAGCATAGCGCTTTACATCACATCATAGTGCCTCACAGCATAGCGCTTTATATCACATCATAGTGCCTCACAGCATAGCGCTTTATATCACATCATAGTGCCTCACAGCATAGCGCTTTATAGCACATCATAGTGCCTCACAGCATAGCGCTTTATATCACATCATAGTGCCTCATAGCATAGCGCTTTATATCACATCATAGTGCCTCATAGCATAGCGCTTTACATCACATCATAGTGCCTCACAGCATAGCGCTTTATATCACATCATAGTGCCTCACAGCTTAGCGCTTTATAGCACATCATAGTGCCTCACAGCATAGCGCTTTATAGCACATCATGGTGCCTCACAGCATAGCGCTTTATAGCACATCATAGTGCCTCACAGCATAGCGCTTTATATCACATCATAGTGCCTCACAGCATAGCGCTTTATATCACATCATAGTGCCTCACAGCATAGCGCTTTATATCACATCATAGTGCCTCATAGCATAGCGCTTTATATCACATCATAGTGCCTCACAGCATAGCGCTTTATATCACATCATAGTGCCTCACAGCATAGCGCTTTATATCACATCATAGTGCCTCATAGCATAGCGCTTTATATCACATCATAGTGCCTCACAGCATAGCGCTTTATATCACATCATAGTGCCTCACAGCATAGCGCTTTATATCACATCATAGTGCCTCATAGCATAGCGCTTTATATCACATCATAGTCCCTCACAGCATAGCGCTTTATTTCACATCATAGTGCCTCACAGCATAGCGCTTTATATCACATCATAGTGCCTCACAGCATAGCGCTTTATATCACATCATAGTGCCTCACAGCATAGCGCTTTATATCACATCATAGTGCATCATAGCATAGCGCTTTATATCACATCATAGTCCCTCATAGCATAGCGCTTTATATCATATCATAGTGCCTCACAGCATAGCGCTTTATATCACATCATAGTGCCTCATAGCATAGCGCTTTATATCACATCATAGTGCCTCACAGCATAGCGCTTTATAGCACATCATGGTGCCTCACAGCATAGCGCTTTATATCACATCATAGTGCCTCACAGCATAGCGCTTTATATCACATCATAGTGCCTCACAGCATAACGCTTTATAGCACATCATAGTGCCTCATAGCATAGCGCTTTATAGCACATCATAGTGCCTCATAGCATAGCGCTTTATATCACATCATAGTGCCTCACAGCATAGCGCTTTATTTCACATCATAGTGCCTCATAGCATAGCGCTTTATATCACATCATAGTGCCTCATAGCATAGCGCTTTATATCACATCATAGTGCCTCATAGCATAGCGCTTTATATCACATCATAGTGCCTCACAGCATAGCGCTTTATTTCACATCATAGTGCCTCATAGCATAGCGCTTTATATCACATCATAGTTCCTCATAGCATAGCGCTTTATATCACATCATAGTGCCTCACAGCATAGCGCTTTATATCACATCATAGTGCCTCACAGCATAGCGCTTTATATCACATCATAGTGCCTCACAGCATAGCGCTTTATATCACATCATAGTGCCTCACAGCATAGCGCTTTATATCACATCATAGTGCCTCACAGCATAGCGCTTTATATCACATCATAGTGCCTCACAGCATAGCGCTTTATATCACATCATAGTGCCTCACAGCATAGCGCTTTATATCACATCATAGTGCCTCATAGTATAGCGCTTTATATCACATCATAGTGCCTCACAGCATAGCGCTTTATATCACATCATAGTGTCTCACAGCATAGCGCTTTATATCACATCATAGTGCCTCACAGCATAGCTCTTTATATCACATCATAGTGCCTCACAGCATAGCGCTTTATATCACATCATAGTGACTCACAGCATAGCGCTTTATATCACATCATAGTCCCTCACAGCAAAGCGCTTTATATCACATCATAGTGACTCATAGCATAGCGCTTTATATCACATCATAGTGCCTCACAGCATAGCGCTTTATATCACATCATAGTGTCTCATAGCATAGCGCTTTATATCACATCATAGTGTCTCACAGCATAGCGCTTTATATCACATCATAGTGCCTCATAGCATAGCGCTTTATATCAAATCATAGTGCCTCACAGCATAGCGCTATATATCACATCATAGTGCCTCACAGCATAGCGCTTTATATCACATCATAGTGCCTCATAGCATAGCGCTTTATATCACATCATAGTGCCTCATAGCATAGCGCTTTATATCACATCATAGTGCCTCACAGCATAGCGCTATATATCACATCATAGTGTCTCACAGCATAGCGCTTTATATCACATCATAGTGCCTCATAGCATAGCGCTTTATATCACATCATAGTGCCTCACAGCATAGCGCTTTATATCACATCATAGTGACTCACAGCATAGCGCTTTATATCACATCATAGAGCCTCACAGCATAGCGCTTTATATCACATCATAGTGCCTCATAGCATAGCTCTTTATATCACATCATAGTGCCTCACAGCATAGCGCTTTATATCACATCATAGTGCTTCATAGCATAGCGCTTTATATCACATCATAGTGCCTCATAGCATAGCTCTTTATATCACATCATAGTGCCTCACAGCATAGCGCTTTATATCACATCATAGTGCTTCATAGCATAGCGCTTTATATCACATCATAGTGCCTCATAGCATAGCTCTTTATATCACATCATAGTGCCTCACAGCATAGCGCTTTATATCACATCATAGTGCCTCACAGCATAGCGCTTTATATCACATCATAGTGACTCATAGCATAGCGCTTTATAGCACATCATAGTGCTTCACAGCATAGCTCTTTATATCACATCATAGTGCCTCATAGCATAGCACTTTATATCACATCATAGTGCTTCACAGCATAGCTCTTTATATCACATCATAGTGCCTCACAGCATAGCGCTTTATATCACATCATAGTGCCTCACAGCATAGCGCTTTATATCACATCATAGTGCCTCACAGCATAGCGCTTTATAGCACATCATAGTGCTTCACAGCATAGCTCTTTATATCACATCATAGTGCCTCATAGCATAGCACTTTATATCACATCATAGTGCTTCACAGCATAGCTCTTTATATCACATCATAGTGCCTCACAGCATAGCGCTTTATAGCACATCATAGTGCCTCATAGCATAGCGCTTTATATCACATCATAGTGCTTCACAGCATAGCGCTTTTTATCACATCATAGTGCCTCACAGCATAGCTCTTTATATCACATCATAGTGCCTCATAGCATAGCGCTTTATATCACATCATAGTGCCTCATAGCATAGCTCTTTATATCACATCATAGTGCTTCACAGCATAGCGCTTTATATCACATCATAGTGCCTCACAGCATAGCGCTTTATATCACATCATAGTGCCTCACAGCATAGCGCTTTATATCTCATCATAGTGCCTCACAGCATAGCGCTTTATATCACATCATAGTGCCTCACAGCATAGCGCTTTATATCACATCATAGTGCCTCACAGCATAGCGCTTTATATCACATCATAGTGCCTCATAGCATAGCGCTTTATATCACATCATAGTGCCTCACAGCATAGCGCTTTATATCACATCATAGTGCCTCACAGCATAGCGCTTTATATCACATCATAGTGCCTCATAGCATAGCGCTTTATATCACATCATAGTGCTTCACAGCATAGCGCTTTATATCACATCATAGTGTCTCACAGCATAGCGCTTTATATCACATCATAGTGCCTCATAGCATAGCGCTTTATATCACATCATAGTGCTTCACAGCATAGCGCTTTATATCACATCATAGTGTCTCACAGCATAGCGCTTTATATCACATCATAGTGCCTCATAGCATAGCGCTTTATATCACATCATAGTCCCTCACAGTATAGCGCTTTATATCACATCATAGTGCTTCACAGCATAGCGCTTTATATCACATCATAGTCCCTCACAGCATAGCTCTTTATATCACATCATAGTGCCTCACAGCATAGCGCTTTATATCACATCATAGTGCCTCACAGCATAGCGCTTTATATCACATCATAGTGCCTCACAGCATAGCGCTTTATATCACATCATAGTCCCTCACAGCATAGCTCTTTATATCACATCATAGTGCCTCATAGCATAGCGCTTTATATCACATCATGGTGCCTCACAGCATAGCGCTTTATATCACATCATAGTGCTTCACAGCATAGCGCTTTATATCACATCATAGTGCCTCACAGCATAGCGCTTTATATCACATCATAGTGCCTCACAGCATAGCGCTTTATATCACATCATAGTGCCTCACAGCATAGCGCTTTATATCACATCATAGTGCCTCATAGCATAGCTCTTTATATCACATCATAGTGCCTCACAGCATAGCGCTTTATATCACATCATAGTGCCTCATAGCATAGCTCTTTATATCACATCATAGTGCCTCACAGCATAGCGCTTTATATCACATCATAGTGCTTCACAGCATAGCGCTTTATATCACATCATAGTGCCTCACAGCATAGCTCTTTATATCACATCATAGTGCCTCACAGCATAGCTCTTTATATCACATCATAGTGCCTCACAGCATAGCGCTTTATATCACATCATAGTGCTTCAGAGCATAGCGCTTTATATCACATCATAGTGCCTCACAGCATAGCTCTTTATATCACATCATAGTGCCTCACAGCATAGCTCTTTATATCACATCATAGTGCCTCACAGCATAGCGCTTTATATCACATCATAGTGCCTCACAGCATAGCGCTTTATATCACATCATAGTGCCTCACAGCATAGCGCTTTATATCACATCATAGTGCTTCACAGCATAGATCTTTATATCACATCATAGTGCCTCACAGCATAGCTCTTTATATCACATCATAGTGCTTCACAGCATAGCGCTTTATATCACATCATAGTGCCTCACAGCATAGCGCTTTATATCACATCATAATGCTTCACAGCATAGCGCTTTATATCACATCATAGTGCCTCACAGCATAGCTCTTTATATCACATCATAGTGCCTCACAGCATAGCTCTTTATATCACATCATAGTGCCTCACAGCATAGCGCTTTATATCACATCATAGTGCTTCACAGCATAGCGCTTTATATCACATCATAGTGCCTCACAGCATAGCTCTTTATATCACATCATAGTGCCTCACAGCATAGCTCTTTATATCACATCATAGTGCCTCACAGCATAGCGCTTTATATCACATCATAGTGCCTCATAGCATAGCGCTTTATATCACATCATAGTGCTTCACAGCATAGCGCTTTATATCACATCATAGTGCTTCACAGCATAGCGCTTTATATCACATCATAGTGCCTCACAGCATAGCTCTTTATAGCACATCATAGTGCTTCACAGCATAGCGCTTTATAGCACATCATAGTGCCTCATAGCATAGCGCTTTATATCACATCATAGTGCCTCATAGCATAGCGCTTTATATCACATCATAGTGCCTCACAGCATAGCGCTTTATATCACATCATAGTGCCTCACAGCATAGCGCTTTATATCACATCATAGTGCCTCACAGCATAGCGCTTTATTTCACATCATAGTTCCTCACAGCATAGCGCTTTATATCACATCATAGTGCCTCATAGCATAGCGCTTTATATCACATCATAGTGCCTCACAGCATAGCTCTTTATATCACATCATAGTGCCTCACAGCATAGCGCTTTATATCACATCATAGTGCCTCATAGCATAGCGCTTTATATCACATCATAGTGCCTCACAGCATAGCGCTTTATATCACATCATAGTGCCTCACAGCATAGCGCTTTATAGCACATCATAGTGCCTCATAGCATAGCGCTTTATAGCACATCATAGTGCCTCATAGCATAGCGCTTTATATCACATCATAGTGCCTCACAGCATAGCGCTTTATATCACATCATAGTGCCTCATAGCATAGCGCTTTATATCACATCATAGTGCCTCACAGCATAGCGCTTTATATCACATCATAGTGCCTCACAGCATAGCGCTTTATAGCACATCATAGTGCCTCACAGCATAGCGCTTTATATCACATCATAGTGCCTCATAGCATAGCGCTTTATATAACATCATAGTGCCTCACAGCATAGCGCTTTATTTCACATCATAGTTCCTCACAGCATAGCGCTTTATATCACATCATAGTGCCTCATAGCATAGCGCTTTATATCACACCATAGTGCCTCATAGCATAGCGCTTTATATCACATCATAGTGCCTCACAGCATAGCGCTTTATATCACATCATAGTGCCTCACAGCATAGCGCTTTATATCACATCATAGTGCCTCACAGCATAGCGCTTTATAGCACATCATAGTGCCTCATAGCATAGCGCTTTATATCACATCATAGTGCCTCATAGCATAGCGCTTTATATCACATCATAGTGCCTCACAGCATAGCCCTTTATTTCACATCATAGTTCCTCACAGCATAGCGCTTTATATCACATCATAGTGCCTCACAGCATAGCGCTTTATATCACATCATAGTGACTCATAGCATAGCGCTTTATATCACATCATAGTGCCTCACAGCATAGCGCTTTATATCACATCATAGTGCCTCACAGCATAGCGCTTTATATCACATCATAGTGACTCATAGCATAGCGCTTTATATCACATCATAGTTCCTCACAGCATAGCGCTTTATATCACATCATAGTGCCTCATAGCATAGCGCTTTATATCACATCATAGTGCCTCACAGCATAGCGCTTTATATCACATCATAGTGACTCATAGCATAGCGCTTTATATCACATCATAGTGCCTCACAGCATAGCGCTTTTTATCACATCATAGTGCCTCATAGCATAGCGCTTTATATCACATCATAGTTCCTCACAGCATAGCGCTTTATATCACATCATAGTGCCTCATAGCATAGCTCTTTATATCACATCATAGTGCCTCACAGCATAGCGCTTTTTATCACATCATAGTGCCTCATAGCATAGCGCTTTATTTCACATCATAGTTCCACACAGCATAGCGCTTTATAGCACATCATAGTGCCTCACAGCATAGCGCTTTATATCACATCATAGTGCCTCACAGCATAGCGCTTTATATCACATCATAGTGCCTCACAGCATAGCGCTATATATCACATCATAGTACCTCACAGCATAGCGCTTTATATCACATCATAGTGCCTCACAGCATAGCGCTTTATATCACATCATAGTGTCTCACAGCATAGCGCTTTATATCACATCATAGTGCTTCATAGCATAGCGCTTTATATCACATCATAGTGCCTCACAGCATAGCGCTTTATATCACATCATAGTGCTTCATAGCATAGCGCTTTATATCACATCATAGTGCCTCACAGCATAGCGCTTTATATCACATCATAGTGCCTCATAGCATAGCGCTTTATATCACATCATAGTGCCTCATAGCATAGCGCTTTATATCACATCATAGTGCCTCACAGCATAGCGCTTTATATCACATCATAGTGCCTCACAGCATAGCGCTTTATATCACATCATAGTGCTTCATAGCATAGCGCTTTATATCACATCATAGTGCCTCACAGCATAGCGCTTTATATCACATCATATTGCCTCACAGCATAGCGCTTTATAGCACATCATAGTTCCTCACAGCATAGCGCTTTATATCACATCATAGTGCCTCATAGCATAGCGCTTTATATCACATCATAGTGCCTCACAGCATAGCGCTTTATATCACATCATAGTGCCTCACAGCATAGCTCTTTATTTCACATCATAGTTCCACACAGCATAGCGCTTTATAGCACATCATAGTGCCTCATAGCATAGCGCTTTATATCACATCATAGTGCCTCATAGCATAGCGCTTTATTTCACATCATAGTGCCTCATAGCATTGCGCTTTATATCACATCATAGTGCCTCATAGCATAGCGCTTTATATCACATCATAGTGCTTCACAGCATAGCGCTTTATATCACATCATAGTGCCTCACAGCATAGCGCTTTATATCACATCATAGTGCCTCACAGCATAGCGCTTTATATCACATCATAGTGCCTCACAGCATAGCGCTTTATATCACATCATAGTGCCTCACAGCATAGCGCTATATATCACATCATAGTACCTCACAGCATAGCGCTTTATATCACATCATAGTGCCTCACAGCATAGCGCTTTATATCACATCATAGTGTCTCACAGCATAGCGCTTTATATCACATCATAGTTCCTCATAGCATAGCGCTATATATCACATCATAGTGCCTCACAGCATAGCGCTTTATATCACATCATAGTGCCTCATAGCATAGCGCTATATATCACATCATAGTGCCTCACAGCATAGCGCTTTATATCACATCATAGTGCCTCATAGCATAGCGCTTTATATCACATCATAGTGCCTCATAGCATAGCGCTATATATCACATCATAGTGCCTCACAGCATAGCGCTTTATATTACATCATAGTGCCTCACAGCATAGCGCTATATATCACATCATAGTGCCTCACAGCATAGCGCTTTATATCACATCATAGTGCCTCATAGCATAGCGCTTTATATCACATCATAGTGCCTCATAGCATAGCGCTTTATATCACATCATAGTGCCTCATAGCATAGCGCTTTATATCACATCATAGTGCCTCATAGCATAGCGCTTTATAGCACATCATAGTGCCTCACAGCATAGCGCTTTATAGCACATCATAGTGCCTCATAGCATAGCGCTTTATATCACATCATAGTGCCTCACAGCATAGCGCTTTATAGGACATCATAGTGCCTCACAGCATAGCGCTTTATATCACATCATAGTGCCTCACAGCATAGCGCTTTATATCACATCATAGTGCCTCATAGCATAGCGCTTTATATCACATCATAGTGCCTCACAGCATAGCGCTTTATATCACATCATAGTGCCTCATAGCATAGCGCTTTATATCACATCATAGCGCTTTATATCACATCATAGTGCCTCATAGCATAGCGCTTTATATCACATCATAGTGCCTCATAGCATAGCGCTTTATATCACATCATAGTGCCTCACAGCATAGCGCTTTATATCACATCATAGTGCCTCATAGCATAGCGCTTTATATCACATCATAGTGCCTCACACCATAGCGCTTTATATCACATCATAGTGCCTCATAGCATAGCGCTTTATATCACATCATAGCGCTTTATATCACATCATAGTGCCTCATAGCATAGCGCTTTATATCACATCATAGTGCCTCATAGCATAGCGCTTTATAGCACATCATAGTGCCTCACAGCATAGCGCTTTATATCACATCATAGTGCCTCACAGCATAGCGCTTTATAGCACATCATAGTGTCTCACAGCATAGCGCTTTATATCACATCATAGTGCCTCATAGCATAGCGCTATATATCACATCATAGTGCCTCATAGCATAGCGCTTTATATCACATCATAGCGCTTTATATCACATCATAGTGCCTCATAGCATAGCGCTTTATATCACATCGTAGTGCCTCATAGCATAGCGCTTTATATCACTTCATAGTGCCTCACAGCATAGCGCTTTATATCACATCATAGTGCCTCACAGCATAGCGCTTTATAGCACATCATAGTGCCTCACAGCATAGCGCTTTATAGCACATCATGGTGCCTCACAGCATAGCGCTTTATAGCACATCATAGTGCCTCACAGCATAGCGCTTTATATCACATCATAGTGCCTCACAGCATAGCGCTTTATAGCACATCATGGTGCCTCACAGCATAGCGCTTTATAGCACATCATAGTGCCTCACAGCATAGCGCTTTATATCACATCATAGTGCCTCATAGCATAGCGCTTTATATCACATCATAGTGCCTAACAGCATAGCGCTTTATATCACATCATAGTGCCTCATAGCATAGCGCTTTATATCACATCATAGTGCCTAACAGCATAGCGCTTTATATCACATCATAGTGCCTCATAGCATAGCGCTTTATATCACATCATAGTGCCTAACAGCATAGCGCTTTATATCACATCATAGTGCCTCATAGCATAGCGCTTTATATCACATCATAGCGCTTTATATCACATCATAGTGCCTCATAGCATAGCGCTTTATATCACATCATAGTGCCTCATAGCATAGCGCTTTATATCACATCATAGTGCCTCACAGCATAGCGCTTTATATCACATCATAGTGCCTCACAGCATAGCGCTTTATAGCACATCATAGTCCCTCACAGCATAGCGCTTTATAGCACATCATGGTGCCTCACAGCATAGCGCTTTATAGCACATCATAGTGCCTCACAGCATAGCGCTTTATATCACATCATAGTGCCTAACTGCATAGCGCTTTATAGCACATCATGGTGCCTCACAGCATAGCGCTTTATATCACATCATAGTGCCTCATAGCATAGCGCTTTATATCACATCATAGTGCCTCACAGCATAGCGCTTTATTTCACATCATAGTGCCTCACAGCATAGCGCTTTATATCATATCATAGTACTTCACAGCATAGCGCTTTATAGCACATCATAGTGCCTCACAGCATAGCGCTTTATAGCACATCATGGTGCCTCACAGCATAGCGCTTTATTTCACATCATAGTGCCTCACAGCATAGCGCTTTATAGCACATCATAGTGCCTCACAGCATAGCGCTTTATAGCACATCATAGTGCCTCACAGCATAGCGCTTTATAGCACATCATAGTGCCTCACAGCATAGCGCTTTATATCACATCATAGTGCTTCACAGCATAGCTCTTTATATCACATCATAGTGCCTCACAGCATAGCGCTTTATATCACATCATAGTACCTCACAGCATAGCGCTTTATAGCACATCATAGTGCCTCACAGCATAGCGCTTTATATCACATCATGGTGCCTCACAGCATAGCGCTTTATATCACATCATAGTGCCTCATAGCATAGCGCTTTATATCACATCATAGTTCCTCATAGCATAGCGCTTTATATCACATCATAGTGCTTCACAGCATAGCGCTTTATATGACATCATAGTGCCTCATAGCATAGCGCGTTATATCACATCATAGTGCCTCACAGCATAGCGCTTCATAGCAATCATAGTGCCTCATAGCATAGCGCTTTATATCACATCATAGAGCCTCACAGCATAGCGCTTTATATCACATCATAGTGTCTCATAGCATAGCGCTTTATAGCACATCATAGTGCCTCACAGCATAGCGCTTTATAGCACATCATAGTGCCTCACAGCATAGCGCTTTATAGCACATCATGGTGCCTCACAGCATAGCGCTTTATATCACATCATAGTGTCTCATAGCATAGCGCTTTATATCACATCATAGTGCCTCACAGCATAGCGCTTTATACCACATCATAGTGCCTCACAGCATAGCGCTTTATATCACATCATAGTGCCTCACAGCATAGCGCTTTATAGCACATCATGGTGCCTCACAGCATAGCGCTTTATATCACATCATAGTGCCTCACAACATAGCGCTTTATATCACATCATAGTGCCTCACAGCATAGCGCTTTATATCACATCATAGTGCCTCACAGCATAGCGCTTTATATCACATCTTAATACCTCATAGCATAGCGCTTTATAGCACATCATAGTGCCTCCCAGCATAGCGCTTTATATCACATCATAGTGCCTCACAGCATAGCGCTTTATATCACATCATAGTGCCTCACAGCATAGCTCTTGATATCACATCATAGTCCCTCACAGCATAGCGCTTTATATCACATCATAGTGCCTCACAGCATAGCACTTTATATCACATCATAGTGCCTCATAGCATAGCGCTTTATATCACATCATAGTGCCTCACAGCATAGCGCTTTATAGCACATCATAGTGCCTCACAGCATAGCGCTTTATATCACATCATAGTGCCTCATAGCATAGCGCTTTATATCACATCATAGTGCCTCACAGCATAGCGCTTTATTTCACATCATAGTGCCTCATAGCATAGCGCTTTATATCACATCATAGTTCCTCATAGCATAGCGCTTTATATCACATCATAGTGCCTCATAGCATAGCGCTTTATATCACATCATAGTGCCTCACAGCATAGCGCTTTATATCACATCATAGTGCCTCATAGCATAGCGCTTTATATCACATCATAGTGCCTCCTAGCATACCGCTTTATATCACATCATAGTGCCTCACAGCATAGCGCTTTATTTCACATCATAGTGCCTCATAGCATAGCGCTTTATATCACATCATAGTGCCTCATAGCATAGCGCTTTATATCACATCATAGTGCCTCATAGCAAAGCGCTTTATATCATATCATAGTGCCTCACAGCATAGCGCTTTATATCACATCATAGTGCATCGCAGCATAGCGCTTTATATCACATCATAGTGCCTCACAGCATAGCGCTTTATATCACATCATAGTGCCTCATAGCATAGCGCTTTATATCACATCATAGTGCCTCACAGCATAGCGCTTTATTTCACATCATAGTGCCTCATAGCATAGCGCTTTATATCACATCATAGTTCCTCATAGCATAGCGCTTTATATCACATCATAGTGCCTCATAGCATAGCGCTTTATATCACATCATAGTGCCTCACAGCATAGCGCTTTATATCACATCATAGTGCCTCATAGCATAGCGCTTTATATCACATCATAGTGCCTCCTAGCATACCGCTTTATATCACATCATAGTGCCTCACAGCATAGCGCTTTATTTCAAGTCATAGTGCCTCATAGCATAGCGCTTTATATCACATCATAGTGCCTCATAGCATAGCGCTTTATATCACATCATAGTGCCTCATAGCAAAGCGCTTTATATCATATCATAGTGCCTCACAGCATAGCGCTTTATATCACATCATAGTGCATCGCAGCATAGCGCTTTATATCACATCATAGTGCCTCATAGCATAGCGCTTTATAGCACATCATAGTGCCTCATAGCATAGCGCTTTATATCACATCATAGTGCCTCATAGCATAGCGCTTTATAGCACATCATAGTGCCTCATAGCATAGCGCTTCATAGCACATCATAGTGCCTCACAGCATAGCGCTTTATATCACATCATAGTGCCTCATAGCATAGCGCTTTATAGCACATCATAGTCCCTCACAGCATAGCGCTTTATAGCACATCATAGTGCCTCACAGCATAGCGCTTTATATCACATCATAGTGCCTCACAGCATAGCGCTTTATATCACATCATAGTGCCTCATAGCATAGCGCTTTATATCACATCATAGTGCCTCACAGCATAGCGCTTTATATCACATCATAGTGCCTCATAGCATAGCGCTTTATATCACATCATAGTGCATCATAGCATAGCGCTTTATATCACATCATAGTGCCTCATAGCATAGCGCTTTATATCACATCATAGTGCCTCACAGCATAGCGCTTTATTTCACATCATAGTGCCTCACAGCATAGCGCTTTATATCACATCATAGTGCCTCACAGCATGGCGCTTTATATCACATCATAGTGCCTCATAGCATAGCGCTTTATATCACATCATAGTGCCTCACAGCATAGCGCTTTATATCACATCATAGTGCCTCACAGCATAGCGCTTTATAGCACATCATAGTGCCTCACAGCATAGCGCTTTATATCACATCATAGTGCCTCATAGCATAGCGCTTTATATCACATCATAGTGCCTCACAGCATAGCGCTTTATATCACATCATAGTGCCTCACAGCATAGCGCTTTATATCACATCATAGTGCCTCATAGCATAGCGCTTTATATCACATCATAGTCCCTCACAGCATAGCGCTTTATATCATATCATAGTGCCTCACAGCATAGCGCTTTATATCACATCATAGTGCCTCATAGCATAGCGCTTTATATCACATCATAGTGCCTCATAGCATAGCGCTTTATATCACATCATAGTCCCTCATAGCATAGCGCTTTATATCACATCATAGTCCCTCACAGCATAGCGCTTTATATCACATCATAGTACCTCATAGCATAGCGCTTTATATCACATCATAGTGCCTCATAGCATAGCGCTTTATATCACATCATAGTGCCTCATAGCATAGCGCTTTATATCACATCATAGTCCCTCATAGCATAGCGCTTTATATCACATCATAGTCCCTCACAGCATAGCGCTTTATATCACATCATAGTGCTTCATAGCATAGCGCTTTATATCATATCATAGTGCCTCACAGCATAGCGCTTTATATCACATCATAGTGCCTCACAGCATAGCGCTTTATATCACATCATAGTGCTTCACAGCATAGCGCTTTATATTACATCATAGTGCCTCACAGCATAGCGCTTTATATCACATCATAGTGCCTCACAGCATAGCGCTTTATATCACATCATAGTGCCTCATAGCATAGCGCTTTATATCACATCATAGTGCCTCACAGCATAGCGCTTTATATTACATCATAGTGCCTCACAGCATAGCGCTTTATATCACATCATAGTGCCCCACAGCATAGCGTTTTATATCACATCATAGTGCCTCACAGCATAGCGCTTTATATCACATCATAGAGCCTCATAGCATAGCGCTTTATATCACATCATAGTGCCTCACAGCATAGCGCTTTATATCACATCATAGTGCCTCATAGCATAGCGCTTTATATCACATCATAGTGCCTCACAGCATAGCGCTTTATATCACATCATAGTGCCTCATAGCATAGCGCTTTATATCACATCATAGTGCCTCACAGCATAGCGCTTTATATCACATCATAGTGAATAACAGCATAGCGCTTTATATCACATCATAGTGCCTCACAGCATAGCGCTTTATATCACATCATAGTGCCTCATAGCATAGCGCTTTATATCACATCATAGTGCCTCATAGCATAGCACTTTATATCACATCATAGTGCCTCACAGCATAGCGCTTTATATCACATCATAGTGCCTCATAGCATAGCGCTTTATATCACATCATAGTGCCTCACAGCATAGCGCTTTATATCACATCATAGTGCCTCATAGCATAGCGCTTTATATCACATCATAGTGCCTCACAGCATAGCGCTTTATATCACATCATAGTGAATAACAGCATAGCGCTTTATATCACATCATAGTGCCTCACAGCATAGCGCTTTATATCACATCATAGTGCCTCACAGCATAGCGCTTTATATCACATCATAGTGCCTCACAGCATAGCGCTTTATATCACATCATAGTGCCTCACAGCATAGCGCTTTATATCACATTATAGTGCCTCACAGCATAGCGCTTTATATCACATCATAGTGCCTCACAGCATAGCGCTTTATATCACATCATAGTGCATCACAGCATAGCGCTTTATATCACATCATAGTGTCTCACAGCATAGCGCTTTATATCACATCATAGTGCCTCACAGCATAGCGCTTTATATCACATCATAGTGCCTCATAGCATAGCGCTTTATAGCACATCATAGTGCCTCATAGCATAGCGCTTTATATCACATCATAGTGCCTCATAGCATAGCGCTTTATAGCACATCATAGTGCCTCATAGCATAGCGCTTCGTAGCACATCATAGTGCCTCACAGCATAGCGCTTTATATCACATCATAGTGCCTCATAGCATACCGCTTTATAGCACACCATAGTGCCTCACAGCATAGCGCTTTATATCACATCATAGTGCCTCACAGCATAGCGCTTCATAGCAATCATAGTGCCTCATAGCATAGCGCTTTATATCACATCATAGTTCCTCATAGCATAGCGCTTTATATCACATCATAGTGCCTCACAACATAGCGCTTTATATCACATCATAGTGCCTCACAGCATAGCGCTTTATATCACATCATAGTGCCTCACAGCATAGCGCTTTATATCACATCATAGTGCCTCATAGCATAGCGCTTTATATCACATCATAGTGCCTCACAGCATAGCGCTTTATATCACATCATAGTGCCTCACAGCATAGCGCTTTATATCATATCATAGTGCCTCACAGCATAGCGCTTTATATCACATCATAGTGCCTCACAGCATAGCGCTTTATATCACATCATAGTGCCTCATAGCATAGCGCTTTATATCACATCATAGTGCCTCACAGCATAGCTCTTTATATCACATCATAGTGCCTCACAGCATAGCGCTTTATAGCACATCATAGTGCCTCATAGCATAGCGCTTTATATTACATCATAGTGCCTCACAGCATAGCTCTTTATATCACATCATAGTGCCTCACAGCATAGCGCTTTATATCACATCATAGTGCCTCACAGCATAGCGCTTTATTTCACATCATAGTGCCTCATAGCATAGCGCTGTATATCACATCATAGTACCTCATAGCATAGCGCTTTATATCACATCATAGTGCCTCACAGCATAGCGCTTTATATCACATCATAGTGCCTCATAGCATAGCGCTTTATATCACATCATAGTGCCTCACAGCATAGCGCTTTATTTCACATCATAGTGCCTCATAGCATAGCGCTTTATATCACATCATAGTGCCTCACAGCATAGCGCTTTATATCACATCATAGTGCCTCATAGCATAGCGCTTTATATCACATCATAGTGCCTCACAGCATAGCGCTTTATATCACATCATAGTGCCTCATAGCATAGCGCTTTATATCACATCATAGTACCTCATAGCATAGCGCTTTATATCACATCATAGTGCCTCATAGCATAGCGCTTTATATCACATCATAGTCCCTCACAGCATAGCGCTTTATATCACATCATAGTGCCTCACAGCATAGCACTTTATATCACATCATAGTGCTTCACAGCATAGCGCTTTATATCACATCATAGTGCCTCATATCATAGCGCTTTATATCACATCATAGTGCCTCACAGCATAGCGCTTTATATCACATCATAGTGCCTCACAGCATAGCGCTTTATATCACATCATAGTGCCTCACAGCATAGCGCTTTATATCACATCATAGTGCCTCATAGCATAGCGCTTTATATCACATCATAGTGCCTCACAGCATAGCGCTTTATATCACATCATAGTGCCTCACAGCATAGCGCTTTATATCACATCATAGTGCCTCACAGCATAGCGCTTTATATCACATCATAGTGCCTCATAGCATAGCGCTTTATATCACATCATAGTGCCTCACAGCATAGCGCTTTATTTCACATCATAGTGCCTCATAGCATAGCGCTTTATATCACATCATAGTGCCTCATAGCATAGCGCTTTATATCACATCATAGTGCTTCACAGCATAGCGCTTTATATCACATCATAGTGCCTCACAGCATAGCGCTTTATATCACATCATAGTGCCTCATAGCATAGCGCTTTATATCACATCATAGTGCTTCATAGCATAGCGCTTTATATCACATCATAGTGCCTCATAGCATAGCGCTTTATATCACATCATAGTGCCTCACAGCATAGCGCTTTATTTCACATCATAGTGCCTCATAGCATAGCGCTTTATATCACATCATAGTGCCTCACAGCATAGCGCTTTATTTCACATCATAGTGCCTCACAGCATAGCGCTTTATATCACATCATAGTGCCTCACAGCATAGCGCTTTATATCACATCATAGTGCCTCATAGCATAGCGCTTTATATCACATCATAGTGCTTCACAGCATAGCGCTTTATATCACATCATAGTGCCTCATAGCATAGCGCTTTATATCACATCATAGTCCCTCACAGCATAGCGCTTTATATCACATCATAGTGCCTCACAGCATAGCTCTTTATATCACATCATAGTGCTTCACAGCATAGCGCTTTATATCACATCATAGTCCCTCACAGCATAGCGCTTTATATCACATCATAGTGCCTCACAGCATAGCGCTTTATATCACATCATAGTCCCTCACAGCATAGCGCTTTATATCACATCATAGTGCCTCACAGCATAGCGCTTTATATCACATCATAGTGCCTCATAGCATAGCGCTTTATATCACATCATAGTGCCTCATAGCATAGCGCTTTATATCACATCATAGTGCCTCATAGCATAGCGCTTTATATCACATCATAGTGCCTCACAGCATAGCGCTTTATATCACATCATAGTGCCTCACAGCATAGCGCTTTATATCACATCATAGTCCCTCACAGCATAGCGCTTTATATCACATCATAGTGCCTCACAGCATAGCGCTTTATAGCACATCATGGTGCCTCACAGCATAGCGCTTTATAGCACATCATAGTGCCTCACAGCATAGCGCTTTATATCACATCATAGTGCCTCACTGCATAGCGCTTTATAGCACATCATGGTGCCTCACAGCATAGCGCTTTATATCACATCATAGTGCCTCATAGCATAGCGCTTTATATCACATCATAGTGCCTCACAGCATAGCGCTTTATTTCACATCATAGTGCCTCACAGCATAGCGCTTTATATCATATCATATTACTTCACAGCATAGCGCTTTATAGCACATCATAGTGCCTCACAGCATAGCGCTTTATAGCACATCATGGTGCCTCACAGCATAGCGCTTTATTTCACATCATAGTGCCTCACAGCATAGCGCTTTATAGCACATCATAGTGCCTCACAGCATAGCGCTTTATAGCACATCATAGTGCCTCACAGCATAGCGCTTTATAGCACATCATGGTGCCTCACAGCATAGCGCTTTATATCACATCATAGTGCCTCATAGCATAGCGCTTTATATCACATCATAGTTCCTCATAGCATAGCGCTTTATATCACATCATAGTGCTTCACAGCATAGCTCTTTATATCACATCATAGTGCCTCATAGCATAGCGCGTTATATCACATCATAGTGCCTCACAGCATAGCGCTTCATAGCAATCATAGTGCCTCATAGCATAGCGCTTTATATCACATCATAGTGCCTCACAGCATAGCGCTTTATATCACATCATAGTGTCTCATAGCATAGCGCTTTATAGCACATCATAGTGCCTCACAGCATAGCGCTTTATAGCACATCATAGTGCCTCACAGCATAGCGCTTTATAGCACATCATGGTGCCTCACAGCATAGCGCTTTATATCACATCATAGTGTCTCATAGCATAGCGCTTTATATCACATCATAGTGCCTCACAGCATAGCGCTTTATAGCACATCATAGTGCCTCACAGCATAGCGCTTTATATCACATCATAGTGCCTCACAGCATAGCGCTTTATAGCACATCATGGTGCCTCACAGCATAGCGCTTTATATCACATCATAGTGCCTCACAGCATAGCGCTTTATATCACATCATAGTGCCTCACAGCATAGCGCTTTATATCACATCATAGTGCCTCACAGCATAGCGCTTTATATCACATCTTAATACCTCATAGCATAGCGCTTTATAGCACATCATAGTGCCTCACAGCATAGCGCTTTATATCACATCATAGTGCCTCACAGCATAGCGCTTTATATCACATCATAGTGCCTCACAGCATAGCTCTTTATATCACATCATAGTCCCTCACAGCATAGCGCTTTATATCACATCATAGTGCCTCACAGCATAGCGCTTTATATCACATCATAGTGCCTCATAGCATAGCGCTTTATATCACATCATAGTGCCTCACAGCATAGCGCTTTATAGCACATCATGGTGCCTCACAGCATAGCGCTTTATATCACATCATAGTGCCTCATAGCATAGCGCTTTATATCACATCATAGTGCCTCACAGCATAGCGCTTTATTTCACATCATAGTGCCTCATAGCATAGCGCTTTATATCACATCATAGTGCCTCATAGCATAGCGCTTTATATCACATCATAGTGCTTCATAGCATAGCGCTTTATATCACATCATAGTGCCTCACAGCATAGCGCTTTATATCACATCATAGTGCCTCATAGCATAGCGCTTTATATCACATCATAGTGCTTCATAGCATAGCTCTTTATATCACATCATAGTGCCTCACAGCATAGCGCTTTATATCACATCATAGTGCCTCATAGCATAGCGCTTTATATCACATCATAGTGCTTCACAGCATAGCGCTTTATATGATATCATAGTGCCTCATAGCATAGCGCTTTATATCACATCATAGTGCTTCACAGCATAGCGCTTTATATCACATCATAGTGCCTCACAGCATAGCGCTTTATATCACATCATAGTGCCTCACAGCATAGCGCTTTATATCACATCATAGTGCCTCCTAGCATACCGCTTTATATCACATCATAGTGCCTCACAGCATAGCGCTTTATTTCACATCATAGTGCCTCATAGCATAGCGCTTTATATCACATCATAGTGCCTCATAGCATAGCGCTTTATATCACATCATAGTGCCTCATAGCAAAGCGCTTTATATCATATCATAGTGCCTCACAGCATAGCGCTTTATATCACATCATAGTGCATCACAGCATAGCGCTTTATGTCACATCATAGTGCCTCATAGCATAGCGCTTTATAGCACATCATAGTGCCTCATAGCATAGCGCTTTATATCACATCATAGTGCCTCATAGCATAGCGCTTTATATCACATCATAGTGCTTCACAGCATAGCGCTTTATATGATATCATAGTGCCTCATAGCATAGCGCTTTATATCACATCATAGTGCTTCACAGCATAGCGCTTTATATCACATCATAGTGCCTCACAGCATAGCGCTTTATATCACATCATAGTGCCTCACAGCATAGCGCTTTATATCACATCATAGTGCCTCCTAGCATACCGCTTTATATCACATCATAGTGCCTCACAGCATAGCGCTTTATTTCACATCATAGTGCCTCATAGCATAGCGCTTTATATCACATCATAGTGCCTCATAGCATAGCGCTTTATATCACATCATAGTGCCTCATAGCAAAGCGCTTTATATCATATCATAGTGCCTCACAGCATAGCGCTTTATATCACATCATAGTGCATCACAGCATAGCGCTTTATATCACATCATAGTGCCTCATAGCATAGCGCTTTATAGCACATCATAGTGCCTCATAGCATAGCGCTTTATATCACATCATAGTGCCTCATAGCATAGCGCTTTATAGCACATCATAGTGCCTCATAGCATAGCGCTTCATAGCACATCATAGTGCCTCACAGCATAGCGCTTTATATCACATCATAGTGCCTCATAGCATAGCGCTTTATAGCACATCATAGTCCCTCACAGCATAGCGCTTTATAGCACATCATAGTGCCTCACAGCATAGCGCTTTATATCACATCATAGTGCCTCACAGCATAGCGCTTTATATCACATCATAGTGCCTCATAGCATAGCGCTTTATATCACATCATAGTGCCTCACAGCATAGCGCTTTATATCACATCATAGTGCCTCATAGCATAGCGCTTTATATCACATCATAGTGCCTCATAGCATAGCGCTTTATATCACATCATAGTGCCTCATAGCATAGCGCTTTATATCACATCATAGTGCCTCACAGCATAGCGCTTTATTTCACATCATAGTGCCTCACAACATAGCGCTTTATATCACATCATAGTGCCTCACAGCATAGCGCTTTATAGCACATCATAGTGCCTCACAGCATAGCGCTTTATATCACATCATAGTGCCTCATAGCATAGCGCTTTATATCACATCATAGTGCCTCTCAGCATAGCGCTTTATATCACATCATAGTGCCTCACAGCATAGCGCTTTATAGCACATCATAGTGCCTCACAGCATAGCGCTTTATATCACATCATAGTGCCTCATAGCATAGCGCTTTATATCACATCATAGTGCCTCTCAGCATAGCGCTTTATATCACATCATAGTGCCTCACAGCATAGCGCTTTATAGCACATCATAGTGCCTCACAGCATAGCGCTTTATATCACATCATAGTGCCTCATAGCATAGCGCTTTATATCACATCATAGTGCCTCACAGCATAGCGCTTTATATCACATCATAGTGCCTCACAGCATAGCGCTTTATATCACATCATAGTGCCTCATAACATAGCGCTTTATATCACATCATAGTGCCTCATAGCATAGCGCTTTATATCACATCATAGTGCCTCACAGCATAGCGCTTTATAGCACATCATAGTGCCTCACAGCATAGCGCTTTATATCACATCATAGTGCCTCATAGCATAGCGCTTTATATCACATCATAGTGCCTCACAGCATAGCGCTTTATATCACATCATAGTGCCTCACAGCATAGCGCTTTATATCACATCATAGTGCCTCATAGCATAGCGCTTTATATCACATCATAGTGCCTCATAGCATAGCGCTTTATATCATATCATAGTGCCTCACAACATAGCGCTTTATATCACATCATAGTGCCTCATAGCATAGCGCTTTATATCACATCATAGTGCCTCATAGCATAGCGCTTTATATCACATCATAGTGCCTCATAGCATAGCGCTTTATATCACATCATAGTGCCTCATAGCATAGCGCTTTATATCACATCATAGTGCCTCTCAGCATAGCGCTTTATATCACATCATAGTGCCTCACAGCATAGCGCTTTATAGCACATCATAGTGCCTCACAGCATAGCGCTTTATATCACATCATAGTGCCTCATAGCATAGCGCTTTATATCACATCATAGTGCCTCACAGCATAGCGCTTTATATCACATCATAGTGCCTCACAGCATAGCGCTTTATATCACATCATAGTGCCTCATAGCATAGCGCTTTATATCACATCATAGTGCCTCATAGCATAGCGCTTTATATCATATCATAGTGCCTCACAACATAGCGCTTTATATCACATCATAGTGCCTCATAGCATAGCGCTTTATATCACATCATAGTGCCTCATAGCATAGCGCTTTATATCACATCATAGTCCCTCATAGCATAGCGCTTTATATCATATCATAGTGCCTCACAACATAGCGCTTTATATCACATCATAGTGCCTCATAGCATAGCGCTTTATATCACATCGTAGTGCCTCATAGCATAGCGCTTTATATCATATCATAGTGCCTCACAGCATAGCGCTTTATATCACATCATAGTGCCTCATAGCATAGCGCTTTATATCACATCATAGTCCCTCATAGCATAGCGCTTTATATCATAGTGCCTCACAGCATAGCGCTTTATATCACATCATAGTGCCTCACAGCATAGCGCTTTATATCACATCATAGTGCTTCACAGCATAGCGCTTTATATTACATCATAGTGCCTCACAGCATAGCGCTTTATATCACATCATAGTGCCTCATAGCATAGCGCTTTATATCATATCATAGTGCCTCACAGCATAGCGCTTTATATCACATCATAGTGCCTCATAGCATAGCGCTTTATATCACATCATAGTCCCTCATAGCATAGCGCTTTATATCATAGTGCCTCACAGCATAGCGCTTTATATCACATCATAGTGCCTCACAGCATAGCGCTTTATATCACATCATAGTGCTTCACAGCATAGCGCTTTATATTACATCATAGTGCCTCACAGCATAGCGCTTTATATCACATCATAGTGCCTCATAGCATAGCGCTTTATATCACATCATAGTGCCTCACAGCATAGCGCTTTATATTACATCATAGTGCCTCACAGCATAGCGCTTTATATCACATCATAGTGCCTCACAGCATAGCGTTTTATATCACATCATAGTGCCTCACAGCATAGCGCTTTATATCACATCATAGAGCCTCATAGCATAGCGCTTTATATCACATCATAGTGCCTCACAGCATAGCGCTTTATATCACATCATAGTGCCTCACAGCATAGCGCTTTATATCACATCATAGTGCCTCACAGCATAGCGCTTTATATCACATCATAGTGAATAACAGCATAGCGCTTTATATCACATCATAGTGCCTCACAGCATAGCGCTTTATATCACATCATAGTGCCTCATAGCATAGCGCTTTATATCACATCATAGTGCCTCACAGCATAGCGCTTTATATCACATCATAGTGCCTCACAGCATAGCGCTTTATATCATATCATAGTGCCTCACAGCATAGCGCTTTATATCACATTATAGTGCCTCACAGCATAGCGCTTTATATCACATCATAGTGCCTCACAGCATAGCGCTTTATATCACATCATAGTGCCTCATAGCATAGCGCTTTATATCACATCATAGTGCTTCATAGCATAGCTCTTTATATCACATCATAGTGCCTCACAGCATAGCGCTTTATATCACATCATAGTGCCTCATAGCATAGCGCTTTATATCACATCATAGTGCTTCACAGCATAGCGCTTTATATGATATCATAGTGCCTCATAGCATAGCGCTTTATATCACATCATAGTGCTTCACAGCATAGCGCTTTATATCACATCATAGTGCCTCACAGCATAGCGCTTTATATCACATCATAGTGCCTCACAGCATAGCGCTTTATATCACATCATAGTGCCTCCTAGCATACCGCTTTATATCACATCATAGTGCCTCACAGCATAGCGCTTTATTTCACATCATAGTGCCTCATAGCATAGCGCTTTATATCACATCATAGTGCCTCATAGCATAGCGCTTTATATCACATCATAGTGCCTCATAGCAAAGCGCTTTATATCATATCATAGTGCCTCACAGCATAGCGCTTTATATCACATCATAGTGCATCACAGCATAGCGCTTTATATCACATCATAGTGCCTCATAGCATAGCGCTTTATAGCTCATCATAGTGCCTCATAGCATAGCGCTTTATATCACATCATAGTGCCTCATAGCATAGCGCTTTATATCACATCATAGTGCTTCACAGCATAGCGCTTTATATGATATCATAGTGCCTCATAGCATAGCGCTTTATATCACATCATAGTGCTTCACAGCATAGCGCTTTATATCACATCATAGTGCCTCACAGCATAGCGCTTTATATCACATCATAGTGCCTCACAGCATAGCGCTTTATATCACATCATAGTGCCTCCTAGCATACCGCTTTATATCACATCATAGTGCCTCACAGCATAGCGCTTTATTTCACATCATAGTGCCTCATAGCATAGCGCTTTATATCACATCATAGTGCCTCATAGCATAGCGCTTTATATCACATCATAGTGCCTCATAGCAAAGCGCTTTATATCATATCATAGTGCCTCACAGCATAGCGCTTTATATCACATCATAGTGCATCACAGCATAGTGCTTTATATCACATCATAGTGCCTCATAGCATAGCGCTTTATAGCACATCATAGTGCCTCATAGCATAGCGCTTTATATCACATCATAGTGCCTCATAGCATAGCGCTTTATAGCACATCATAGTGCCTCATAGCATAGCGCTTCATAGCACATCATAGTGCCTCACAGCATAGCGCTTTATATCACATCATAGTGCCTCATAGCATAGCGCTTTATAGCACATCATAGTCCCTCACAGCATAGCGCTTTATAGCACATCATAGTGCCTCACAGCATAGCGCTTTATATCACATCATAGTGCCTCACAGCATAGCGCTTTATATCACATCATAGTGCCTCATAGCATAGCGCTTTATATCACATCATAGTGCCTCACAGCATAGCGCTTTATATCACATCATAGTGCCTCATAGCATAGCGCTTTATATCACATCATAGTGCCTCATAGCATAGCGCTTTATATCACATCATAGTGCCTCATAGCATAGCGCTTTATATCACATCATAGTGCCTCACAGCATAGCGCTTTATTTCACATCATAGTGCCTCACAACATAGCGCTTTATATCACATCATAGTGCCTCACAGCATAGCGCTTTATAGCACATCATAGTGCCTCACAGCATAGCGCTTTATATCACATCATAGTGCCTCATAGCATAGCGCTTTATATCACATCATAGTGCCTCTCAGCATAGCGCTTTATATCACATCATAGTGCCTCACAGCATAGCGCTTTATAGCACATCATAGTGCCTCACAGCATAGCGCTTTATATCACATCATAGTGCCTCATAGCATAGCGCTTTATATCACATCATAGTGCCTCTCAGCATAGCGCTTTATATCACATCATAGTGCCTCACAGCATAGCGCTTTATAGCACATCATAGTGCCTCACAGCATAGCGCTTTATATCACATCATAGTGCCTCATAGCATAGCGCTTTATATCACATCATAGTGCCTCACAGCATAGCGCTTTATATCACATCATAGTGCCTCACAGCATAGCGCTTTATATCACATCATAGTGCCTCATAGCATAGCGCTTTATATCACATCATAGTGCCTCATAGCATAGCGCTTTATATCACATCATAGTGCCTCACAGCATAGCGCTTTATAGCACATCATAGTGCCTCACAGCATAGCGCTTTATATCACATCATAGTGCCTCATAGCATAGCGCTTTATATCACATCATAGTGCCTCACAGCATAGCGCTTTATATCACATCATAGTGCCTCACAGCATAGCGCTTTATATCACATCATAGTGCCTCATAGCATAGCGCTTTATATCACATCATAGTGCCTCATAGCATAGCGCTTTATATCATATCATAGTGCCTCACAACATAGCGCTTTATATCACATCATAGTGCCTCATAGCATAGCGCTTTATATCACATCATAGTGCCTCATAGCATAGCGCTTTATATCACATCATAGTGCCTCATAGCATAGCGCTTTATATCACATCATAGTGCCTCATAGCATAGCGCTTTATATCACATCATAGTGCCTCTCAGCATAGCGCTTTATATCACATCATAGTGCCTCACAGCATAGCGCTTTATAGCACATCATAGTGCCTCACAGCATAGCGCTTTATATCACATCATAGTGCCTCATAGCATAGCGCTTTATATCACATCATAGTGCCTCACAGCATAGCGCTTTATATCACATCATAGTGCCTCACAGCATAGCGCTTTATATCACATCATAGTGCCTCATAGCATAGCGCTTTATATCACATCATAGTGCCTCATAGCATAGCGCTTTATATCATATCATAGTGCCTCACAACATAGCGCTTTATATCACATCATAGTGCCTCATAGCATAGCGCTTTATATCACATCATAGTGCCTCATAGCATAGCGCTTTATATCACATCATAGTCCCTCATAGCATAGCGCTTTATATCATATCATAGTGCCTCACAACATAGCGCTTTATATCACATCATAGTGCCTCATAGCATAGCGCTTTATATCACATCGTAGTGCCTCATAGCATAGCGCTTTATATCATATCATAGTGCCTCACAGCATAGCGCTTTATATCACATCATAGTGCCTCATAGCATAGCGCTTTATATCACATCATAGTCCCTCATAGCATAGCGCTTTATATCATAGTGCCTCACAGCATAGCGCTTTATATCACATCATAGTGCCTCACAGCATAGCGCTTTATATCACATCATAGTGCTTCACAGCATAGCGCTTTATATTACATCATAGTGCCTCACAGCATAGCGCTTTATATCACATCATAGTGCCTCATAGCATAGCGCTTTATATCATATCATAGTGCCTCACAGCATAGCGCTTTATATCACATCATAGTGCCTCATAGCATAGCGCTTTATATCACATCATAGTCCCTCATAGCATAGCGCTTTATATCATAGTGCCTCACAGCATAGCGCTTTATATCACATCATAGTGCCTCACAGCATAGCGCTTTATATCACATCATAGTGCTTCACAGCATAGCGCTTTATATTACATCATAGTGCCTCACAGCATAGCGCTTTATATCACATCATAGTGCCTCATAGCATAGCGCTTTATATCACATCATAGTGCCTCACAGCATAGCGCTTTATATTACATCATAGTGCCTCACAGCATAGCGCTTTATATCACATCATAGTGCCTCACAGCATAGCGTTTTATATCACATCATAGTGCCTCACAGCATAGCGCTTTATATCACATCATAGAGCCTCATAGCATAGCGCTTTATATCACATCATAGTGCCTCACAGCATAGCGCTTTATATCACATCATAGTGCCTCACAGCATAGCGCTTTATATCACATCATAGTGCCTCACAGCATAGCGCTTTATATCACATCATAGTGAATAACAGCATAGCGCTTTATATCACATCATAGTGCCTCACAGCATAGCGCTTTATATCACATCATAGTGCCTCATAGCATAGCGCTTTATATCACATCATAGTGCCTCACAGCATAGCGCTTTATATCACATCATAGTGCCTCACAGCATAGCGCTTTATATCATATCATAGTGCCTCACAGCATAGCGCTTTATATCACATTATAGTGCCTCACAGCATAGCGCTTTATATCACATCATAGTGCCTCACAGCATAGCGCTTTATATCACATCATAGTGCCTCACAGCATAGCGCTTTATATCACATCATAGTGTCTCACAGCATAGCGCTTTATATCACATCATAGTGCCTCACAGCATAGCGCTTTATATCACATCATAGTGCCTCATAGCATAGCGCTTTATAGCACATCATAGTGCCTCATAGCATAGCGCTTTATATCACATCATAGTGCCTCATAGCATAGCGCTTTATAGCACATCATAGTGCCTCATAGCATAGCGCTTCGTAGCACATCATAGTGCCTCACAGCATAGCGCTTTATATCACATCATAGTGCCTCATAGCATAGCGCTTTATAGCACACCATAGTGCCTCACAGCATAGCGCTTTATATCACATCATAGTGCCTCACAGCATAGCGCTTCATAGCAATCATAGTGCCTCATAGCATAGCGCTTTATATCACATCATAGTTCCTCATAGCATAGCGCTTTATATCACATCATAGTGCCTCACAACATAGCGCTTTATATCACATCATAGTGCCTCACAGCATAACGCTTTATATCACATCATAGTGCCTCACAGCATAGCGCTTTATATCACATCATAGTGCCTCACAGCATAGCGCTTTATATCACATCATAGTCCCTCTTAGCATAGCGCTTTATATCATATCATAGTGCCTCACAGCATAGCGCTTTATATCACATCATAGTGCCTCACAGCATAGCGCTTTATATCACATCATAGTGCCTCATAGCATAGCGCTTTATATCACATCATAGTGCCTCACAGCATAGCTCTTTATATCACATCATAGTGCCTCACAGCATAGCGCTTTATAGCACATCATAGTGCCTCATAGCATAGCGCTTTATATTACATCATAGTGCCTCACAGCATAGCTCTTTATATCACATCATAGTGCCTCACAGCATAGCGCTTTATATCACATCATAGTGCCTCACAGCATAGCGCTTTATTTCACATCATAGTGCCTCATAGCATAGCGCTTTATATCACATCATAGTACCTCATAGCATAGCGCTTTATATCACATCATAGTGCCTCACAGCATAGCGCTTTATATCACATCATAGTGCCTCATAGCATAGCGCTTTATATCACATCATAGTGCCTCACAGCATAGCGCTTTATTTCACATCATAGTGCCTCATAGCATAGCGCTTTATATCACATCATAGTGCCTCACAGCATAGCGCTTTATATCACATCATAGTGCCTCATAGCATAGCGCTTTATATCACATCATAGTGCCTCACAGCATAGCGCTTTATATCACATCATAGTGCCTCATAGCATAGCGCTTTATATCACATCATAGTGCCTCACAGCATAGCGCTTTATATCACATCATAGTGCCTCATAGCATAGCGCTTTATATCACATCATAGTACCTCATAGCATAGCGCTTTATATCACATCATAGTGCCTCATAGCATAGCGCTTTATATCACATCATAGTGCCTCACAGCATAGCGCTTTATATCACATCATAGTGCCTCATAGCATAGCGCTTTATATCACATCATAGTGCTTCACAGCATAGCGCTTTATATCACATCATAGTGCCTCATATCATAGCGCTTTATATCACATCATAGTGCCTCACAGCATAGCGCTTTATATCACATCATAGTGCCTCACAGCATAGCGCTTTATATCACATCATAGTGCCTCACAGCATAGCGCTTTATATCACATCATAGTGCCTCATAGCATAGCGCTTTATATCACATCATAGTGCCTCACAGCATAGCGCTTTATATCACATCATAGTGCCTCACAGCATAGCGCTTTATATCACATCATAGTGCCTCATAGCATAGCGCTTTATATCACATCATAGTGCCTCACAGCATAGCGCTTTATTTCACATCATAGTGCCTCATAGCATAGCGCTTTATATCACATCATAGTGCCTCATAGCATAGCGCTTTATATCACATCATAGTGCTTCACAGCATAGCGCTTTATATCACATCATAGTGCCTCACAGCATAGCGCTTTATATCACATCATAGTGCCTCATAGCATAGCGCTTTATATCACATCATAGTGCTTCATAGCATAGCGCTTTTTATCACATCATAGTGCCTCATAGCATAGCGCTTTATATCACATCATAGTGCCTCACAGCATAGCGCTTTATTTCACATCATAGTGCCTCATAGCATAGCGCTTTATATCACATCATAGTGCCTCACAGCATAGCGCTTTATTTCACATCATAGTGCCTCACAGCATAGCGCTTTATATCACATCATAGTGCCTCACAGCATAGCGCTTTATATCACATCATAGTGCCTCATAGCATAGCGCTTTATATCACATCATAGTGCTTCACAGCATAGCGCTTTATATCACATCATAGTGCCTCATAGCATAGCGCTTTATATCACATCATAGTCCCTCACAGCATAGCGCTTTATTTCACATCATAGTGCCTCACAGCATAGCGCTTTATATCACATCATAGTGCCTCACAGCATAGCGCTTTATTTCACATCATAGTGCCTCACAGCATAGCGCTTTATATCACATCATAGTCCCTCACAGCATAGCGCTTTATATCACATCATAGTGCCTCACAGCATAGCGCTTTATATCACATCATAGTGCCTCACAGCATAGCGCTTTATATCACATCATAGTCCCTCACAGCATAGCGCTTTATTTCACATCATAGTCCCTCACAGCATAGCGCTTTATATCACATCATAGTGCCTCACAGCATAGCGCTTTATTTCACATCATAGTGCCTCACAGCATAGCGCTTTATATCACATCATAGTGCCTCACAGCATAGCGCTTTATATCACATCATAGTGCCTCATAGCATAGCGCTTTATATCACATCATAGTGCTTCACAGCATAGCGCTTTATATCACATCATAGTGCCTCATAGCATAGCGCTTTATATCACATCATAGTCCCTCACAGCATAGCGCTTTATATCACATCATAGTGCCTCACAGCATAGCGCTTTATATCACATCATAGTGCCTCATAGCATAGCGCTTTATATCACATCATAGTGCCTCACAGCATAGCGCTTTATATCACATCATAGTGCCTCATAGCATAGCGCTTTATTTCACATCATAGTGCCTCACAGCATAGCGCTTTATATCACATCATAGTGCCTCACAGCATAGCGCTTTATATCACATCATAGTGCCTCATAGCATAGCGCTTTATTTCACATCATAGTGCCTCACAGCATAGCGATTTATATCACATCATAGTGCCTCATAGCATAGCGCTTTATATCACATCATAGTGCCTCATAGCATAGCTCTTTATATCACATCATAGTGCCTCACAGCATAGCGCTTTATATCACATCCTAGTACCTCATAGCATAGCGCTTTATATCACATCATAGTGCCTCACAGCATAGCGCTTTATATCACATCATAGTGCCTCACAGCATAGCGCTTTATATCACATCATAGTGCCTCATAGCATAGCGCTTTATTTCACATCATAGTGCCTCATAGCATAGCGCTTTATATCACATCATAGTGCCTCACAGCATAGCGCTTTATAGCACATCATTGTGCCTCATAGCATAGCGCTTTATATCACATCATAGTGCCTCACAGCATAGCGCTTTATATCACATCATAGTGCCTCATAGCATAGCGCTTTATAGCACATCATAGTGCCTCATAGCATAGCGCTTTATATCACATCATAGTGCCTCATAGCATAGCGCTTTATAGCACATCATAGTGCCTCATAGCATAGCGCTTTATTTCACATCATAGTGCCTCATAGCATAGCGCTTTATATCACATCATAGTGCCTCACAGCATAGCGCTTTATATCACATCATAGTGCTTCATAGCATAGCGCTTTATATCACATCATAGTGCCTCACAGCATAGCGCTTTATATCACATCATAGTCCCTCATAGCATAGCGCTTTATATCACATCATAGTGCCTCATAGCATAGCGCTTTATATCACATCATAGTGCCTCACAGCATAGCGCTTTATATCACATCATAGTGCCTCACAGCATAGCGCTTTATATCACATCATAGTGCCTCATAGCATAGCACTTTATAGCACATCATAGTGCCTCATAGCATAGCGCTTTATATCACATCATAGTGCCTCATAGCATAGCGCTTTATAGCACATCATAGTGCTTCATAGCATAGCGCTTCATAGCACATCATAGTGCCTCACAGCATAGCGCTTTATATCACATCATAGTGCCTCACAGCATAGCGCTTTATATCACATCATAGTGCCTCACAGCATAGCGCTTTATATCACATCATAGTGCCTCACAGCATAGCGCTTTATATCACATCATAGTGCCTCACAGCATAGCTCTTTATATCACATCATAGTGCTTCACAGCATAGCGCTTTATATCACATCATAGTGCCTCATAGCATAGCGCTTTATAGCACATCATAGTGCCTCACAGCATAGCGCTTTATATCACATCATAGTGCCTCATAGCATAGCGCTTTATAGCACATCATAGTGCCTCACAGCATAGCGCTTTATATCACATCATAGTGCCTCATAGCATAGCGCTTTATATCACATCATAGTGACTCATAGCATAGCGCTTTATATCACATCATAGTGCCTGATAGCATAGCGCTTTATATCACATCATAGTGCCTCACAGCATAGCGCTTTATATCACATCATAGTGCCTCATAGCATAGCGCTTTATATCACATCATAGTGCCTCACAGCATAGCGCTTTATTTCACATCATAGTGCCTCACAGCATAGCGCTTTATATCACATCATAGTGCCTCATAGCATAGCGCTTTATATCACATCATAGTGCCTCACAGCATAGCGCTTTATATCACATCATAGTGCCTCATAGCATAGCACTTTATATCACATCATAGTGCCTCACAGCATAGCGCTTTATATCACATCATAGTGCCTCACAGCATAGCGCTTTATATCACATCATAGTGCCTCATAGCATAGCGCTTTATATCACATCATAGTGCCTCACAGCATAGCGCTTTATATCACATCATAGTGCCTCATAGCATAGCACTTTATATCACATCATAGTGCTTCACAGCATAGCGCTTTATATCACATCATAGTGCCTCATATCATAGCGCTTTATATCACATCATAGTGCCTCACAGCATAGCGCTTTATATCACATCATAGTGCCTCACAGCATAGCGCTTTATATCACATCATAGTGCCTCACAGCATAGCGCTTTATATCACATCATAGTGCCTCATAGCATAGCGCTTTATATCACATCATAGTGCCTCACAGCATAGCGCTTTATATCACATCATAGTGCCTCATAGCATAGCGCTTTATATCACATCATAGTGCCTCACAGCATAGCGCTTTATTTCACATCATAGTGCCTCATAGCATAGCGCTTTATATCACATCATAGTGCCTCATAGCATAGCGCTTTATATCACATCATAGTGCTTCACAGCATAGCGCTTTATATCACATCATAGTGCCTCACAGCATAGCGCTTTATATCACATCATAGTGCCTCATAGCATAGCGCTTTATATCACATCATAGTGCTTCATAGCATAGCGCTTTATATCACATCATAGTGCCTCATAGCATAGCGCTTTATATCACATCATAGTGCCTCACAGCATAGCGCTTTATTTCACATCATAGTGCCTCATAGCATAGCGCTTTATATCACATCATAGTGCCTCACAGCATAGCGCTTTATTTCACATCATAGTGCCTCACAGCATAGCGCTTTATATCACATCATAGTGCCTCACAGCATAGCGCTTTATATCACATCATAGTGCCTCATAGCATAGCGCTTTATATCACATCATAGTGCTTCACAGCATAGCGCTTTATATCACATCATAGTGCCTCATAGCATAGCGCTTTATATCACATCATAGTCCCTCACAGCATAGCGCTTTATATCACATCATAGTCCCTCAC